>NC_060898.1:15220915-15520915 GCF_014805685.1 Silurus meridionalis
TGAGTGTGAGTGTGAGCTCCATCTGCAATTCTTACACTTAAATAAAACACTCTGTTGGCTTTGTGATAGATAGATAGATAGATAGATAGATAGATAGATAGATAGATAGATAGATAGATAGATAGATAGATAGATAGATAGATAGATAGATAGATAGATAGATAGATAGATTGCAAACGAATGCATTCAGAGAGCACATATTAAGTTTGTTAATAGATACAGTCAAAGGTTTTTATTCAGAACACACACGTTGATATCGAGTTCATACCTTTTTACTCACCTACAACACGCTCCTATTTTGCACACACAGTTTATTCACACAACATTATAAATCTACATATGAATCATACACATCGGAGAGAAAATACACAATTTGCTTGCAAAAAAAAAAAAAATTATATAAAAACAAAACTTGTTTTGCAATAATTCTCTAAAAAACCACTAATCTGTTATTACATGTTTTTTATACATTGCATAAGGACCAATTACGTACATTCCTCTGAGCACATGAACTCAACACATATTAGAAGAATAGAAAAGAGAAAGGAGCAATTCATCATGCTACAATTCATTGCTTAATTTTCTATGTGAATCTTCTGGTCGCTGTTACACAAAGATTTGGTTTTGGAAGCTGCAATCAAGAAACCTGGCCCAATATCTGCACTACCACAAGCAACCAGGAACTTCATATATTTGATGAGAAAAAGAAGGGGTTCCTATTGGCAACTGATTTTACTATCAGACAACATTTTATCCTTACACACAGAGATGCTCTAAAAACTACATGATGGGCTATGAGGGTTAAACACCCTCCAGAACTGTTAAAGAATCTTTCTTTGTACTTGCAAATGCAATTATGTGTACAAAAAGTGATGTGCACCACTGTATAATGTCAGAGGCAAGAAATCAAGGTATCTGTTTTTACTGTTACATGTCTTACACAGATCAGTATAAGCAACATTTTCCACAACAGGAAACCAAGATAAGCTACGATGCTCTGCTCAAGCAATCGGAAAAAAAAATATCAGAACGAGCTCTGAGGGATCCTAAAGTGATCTTTTATTTCGATGCTCAGAATTGAAAATTTAAGAGCAATACAGAACATGTATGAAGTTATGGTGTTTGAAGCCTAAAAGAAAGTATACTGTGTACTGAGTAGAATTCACAAACGTTGTAATTAAAAGTACATGGTGCAATGAATTACATTGATTTGCAAGCAATGTGGAGACAATTGTGTGTTTCAGTGCTCAGTGCTCGCAGAAATGAAGTGCTCTCTCTCTCTCTCTCTCTCTCCAAGAAACCAAGAAACACAACTCAGGAGTGATGTGATATCATCCCAGGAGGCTTCTGTTTACTTCACTATGTCTGTTCCTGTCAGTCAGCACCTCGTGTACAGCTGTGCAGCTTTTGCTGGAGCGCAAGGGAAAGGGAGTAAGTCTAAGGTCTGAGCATGACCCAATGCTTTCTCTGATCTCTGCTCTCACAACCTCTCAAAGTCTGCCAGAATGACCTGACCTCATTTAGACTAAACCTTTACTCCTCTCTTTCACTATCTATTGCTCTTCCAGTCTGGCTCTGTCAAATATTCTTTCATATCTTCTTCTTCTTTCAGCTTCTCCCATTAGGGGTCGCCTCAGCGAATCATCCGTCTCCATACCCCCCTGTCCTCTACATCTGCCTTTTTGAACCCAACTACCTGCAAGTCTTCCCTCACCACATCCATAAACCTCCTCCTTGGTCTTCCTCTTTTCTTCCTTCCTGGTGGCTCCATCCTCAGCATTCTCATACCGATATACCCCATGTCCCTCCTCTGCACATGTCCAAACCATCTCGATCTACCTCCCTCACCTTGTCTCCAAAACTTCCTACATGGGCTGTCCCTCTAATAAACTCATTTCTAATCCTGTCCATCGTCGTCACTCCCAACGAAAACCTCAACATCTTCAGCTCTGCTACCTCCAGCTCCACCTCCTGTCTTTTACTCAATGCCACTGTCTCTAAACCATACAACATCACAGGTCTCACCACAGTCCAATAAACTTTCCCTTTCACTCTTGCAGATACTCTACTATCACAAAATATTCTTCCATATGTGTTCCTTTTTATTATGCACAGATCAAACTTTGTCAGCTGAGCTGCTTTTCATCAACTTAGCCCAGTTAACGAAACCTCCCAAACATGAACTAGAAGGGAATGAAAACCACATTTTGAGTACAAGAAGGAAGTTCTAGATTCTGTCAAAAAATGACACTGCTTTTTTAAACAACCCAATCATCTCCATCTCTCTAGTTATGCTTTTGTTCCATTCTAGTGGAAAATACATTACCGACATCGTGACCAGTTTTGAACTCCTTTCAGAGGATTAATTACACATAATAGATCAACACGGTAGCTGTAGTTTCACAAGGAATTTCAATTTTAGATTGAAAGTGTAGGCTACAGTTTTACGCAGCGTTATTACCGTATTTCATAGCTCACCAACAGTTAGCATGCTTCATGGAGCTGTGTGTCAAAGAGATTTCAGTTTAGCTGCCTGTCAGGAACCTGGGATTTATTTTGGGTTACAAATGTCATAATAATTGTTATGTAATCACTGCTGGGGTAACACACCCACAATTAGGCAACTGACACGCAAATGTTTAAGAAGCAGAAATACAAGAACAGAACAGCTAGTAAGGTGTAAGACAGCAACTCCAGTAATACTCAGATAATGATATTTTGAAGTACACAAACAACCTCAACATACCCCAACATACCCCCCACACCCCCTCCCCCTTAAACCATCTACCTGCATGTCTTCCCTCACCACATCCATAAACCTCCTCCTTGTCCTTCCACTTTTTCTCCTTCCTGGCAATTAGATCCTCAGCATTCTCCTACTTATATACCCCATGTCCCTTCCCTACACATGTCCAAACCATCACTATCAAGCCTCTTTCACCTTGTCTCCAAAACATCCAACCTGTTCGGTCCTTCTAATAAACTCTAATCATCCTCGTCACTCCCAATGAATATCTCAGCATCTTCAGCTCTGCCAATTCCAGCTTTACTCTACAACATCGCAGGTCTCACCACAGTCCTATAAACTTTCCCTTTCACTCTTGCAGATACTCTTCAATCACAAATCACTCCTGCCACTCTTCTCCACCCAGTCCACCCTGCCTGCACTCTTTTCTTCACTTCTCTAACAAACTCTTGCCACAAATCACAATATGATAGAGCAAGAGGAGAGAGAGAGAGAGAGAGAGAGAGAGAGAGAGAGAGAGTGCGAGGGAACATGTAAATGCTTTTTTTTTAAGGCAGTCAGTAGTATGTAGTAATCTTGTGTTTTTTAATTGCTTTACTTGGTCAAGTGCCTTAGCGGTCATATTGCTGTAAAAATACATGTGGTCTAGTTGCCCAAAAGTAATTGTTGCCCAAATATTCTTTAAAAAACATCATTACATTACTTTAGTTTTATGTGAAGCCCAAGTACATTTATTAAGTAAGTAGGTGAGCAAATTTGCTATTTATAACAGTGGCAACCGGAACAACAATGGATCTCCAACTTCAGTGTGTTTTTGTCCAATCTAAAAATGTTCAAATAATTGCTTGTTTCTGTAAAAAAAAAAAATTTTAACATGAGGCTTTAAATTGATGCAAAATGCAAAAACATAAATTTTTCTCACCCAAGACATTGTTGTGTCTGTGCAGGACGCCGAATCTTAACTCATAAACTATTGATCAGTAAATACTCGAATGTTTTCTGTACACACTACATTGAAAACTGAAGGCTTTTTTGGACTGTCCTGAGCACTGGTTGGCGAGAAGAGCAGCGAGCTTCATGCATATGTCTCAAGGGCAGGGTGTGGACCCTTTCCCCTGAGAACAAATAAAAGAGTTTGCAGCATGTGTACAGCGTGTGTGTGTTGCTTCTGCAGCTTATCTATCTCTAATATTACCCTTTAGGTTTCAAACTACCTGTGGAGATTATATCAGTCTCTTGCATACTTCAATAGGGTTTTCAAACAATCAGTGATACAACTGCACCCTCATGCCTCCAGAGCCTTTTGCAGAACAGAACAGAACAGTTTCAGCTTAACAATGGAGAATCATCATAACAAACTAGACAATCTCATACTGTGCATTAGCCCTCATGCTTAAATACAAAGAGCAAAAATATTAGAATAGATGAATATTAATTTCATCAAACCAACCATGAACCTTTCATGATGATATACTACTGGCTTTGGGGTTTTATATATATATATATATATATATATATATATATATATATATATATATATATATATATATATATATATATATATATATATTACAGTCCATAAACAATACTTTTGTATTACATTAATGCTTATAATAATTATACTGCCAACAAGATTTTTTTTTTTTGTATGGCATTTGCCCTTATCCAGAGCGACTTACATTTTATCTCATTTATACAACTAAGCAGCTATAGGGTTAAGGGCCTTGCTCAGGGGCCCAGGAGTGGCAGCTTGGTGTGGCTGGAATTTGAACTCACAAACTTTGGATTCATAGTTCAATGTCATGACTGCTTTGTTAGTAGTAGCATTAGGTGTGGGATTTTCTTTACATTTTGAAAGCAAGTATCTGATCACAAACTGAATGTATTAGATTTATGTCCATTCTTTTAGGGCTTGTAACTTTCCAGCAACTTGACCAGCTTAAAATTTACTATTCTTAAATAATACACTATTTAATAATCACACTTCCTAGAAACTACAGTTTGTAGTTGCGGTATTGACGGAGTAAACAGTGCAATTACAAATGATGACTCATTCAGTCATCAGAGCCATTCTATCAAAAAAACAAAAAAAAACCAAGATGGTGAAAGATATTATATTGCAGTTGCTGTGAATGCTTGTGCTGATCTGATAGCGATGTTAAAGATAAATGGCACTTCATATGACTTTGCATTTCTTTTCAAATGGGATATAATGTACTTGAATCAATTAAAAGTAAATAAAACACCTGACGGAAAATATTAATACAAGCACAGTATAGGGACGGAAGCGTTTTCAGACATTTCAATGTGGACAAGCAGAGTGTAAACGGGCAGATCCTGGATTAAAAAGCAGAAATAGGCTTAAAAACATAGTGTTCTTTTGCTACATTGACATCTGTTTTCTGACATTGTCACACGTCAAACTTGCTGTTTAGTTTCTATCATGTTTGCCTCTAAGTGTTAAAAAAAAAATGCTTGAACGCACACTGAGTTTCTTCGAGACAAATATATTAATTGGACTAAACTGGGTCACAAAATTTCTTGTTTGAAGCAGTTATTGGCTTTGGTTTGTGGCTATTTGTTTGTAGTGCCTGTGAAAAGAATCACATTGAAAAATACTTACTAGAAACTACCAGAAAAGTTGGAGGTCTGGCATACATGAGAACTGAGATGTGAACTGGCCCTTTTGTAGTGAAAACAAGCAGATTTGTTTAAGGATCACAAAAACGGCAACAGCGCCTGACAAAAGCTGACAAGCACCATGGCTTAGATATGTTTTGCCCCCATTTCCCCATGTTTCAATCAGGATTGTTCTAAATCTACATAACCTACTCCAAAATATTTAACTGGAAGAAAATATTTGCAAAATTATTTACAAATAAAAGGTTGCTATGATGTAAGTGTTTACGCCTGTATCTTCCATAAAGGCCACCAGAGCATGTGAGAGCAAGGGGAAGCTTGATTTTATTTATAGCAGTTGGCAGCCACCCTTATCCAGAGCGATTACAATTATATTCTTTAAACAACTGAGAAGTTGAGGGTTAAGGGCCTTGCGTAAGATCTAGGCGCAATAGACTGGTGGTGCTAGGATTTGATCGCAGAACCTTTTGAGCAACATCTTAACCACTAAGCTTCAAATTCCTTATGGAAGCCCCCTATTAAAGTTGGAAGTTTGATTATTGTTTCAAGAGCCTGGCCATTACCTCATTGTCGACCTCCTCTGTGATTTTGATTCCTAGGTGTGACCTCATGGTTTGGCTTAGGTTGTTAGAGGTAACTATTGGGTAGAAGTATGCAATTTGAGTTAGTAAGTGAAGAGGTACAAATGCCTCATGACTGTATTTGACTCTGTTCCTTCACCACATGCCTAAAGAGATTTTCATGACTCACTATTAACATATACAACATAATGTCTTGACGTTCACTGAAAGAATTTGATCATAAAAAAACCTGCAAAAGAGCTTTAGATTTTTTTCTAACCACGTGCCATATTTTTGTGCTTAAAATACATCTCAAGAAGAAACCCATTAATAATAAACAATTCTTATTTACTTGCTATTTGTTGGTGTCATGATCGCAAGCTGCAGATTTTTAAATGGCTGTTTTCTTGGCTTGTTTTTTAGTAAATCTGTATGGAATAAACTCTGCTGAACAAGTAAATAACAACTTTTGTAAGAACAATACCACAGTGCTGTTGAATTCTTAATTTGTTCTGATTCAGTGCTTTATATATTCATATGTGCTCAATCCATTATTTTCTCCATTGTCAGCACTGGCTAAAAGTCAGAGGAAAAGCAGTAACTTTAAGCTTTCAAGCATCGAAAAAGACAAAGAAAGTAACATGACAAGATTTCTCATTAACTCAATCAAGGAAACAGAAAGTGAGACTGGCAAGGAAATGATTGTAATTAGAACTGCCGTAAGATGAAAACAGGATCTAACTTTTTTTTTGAGGATGCTCGCAACACTACTCATAACTAAAAATGGAAAAATGTACAATTTGTTGTTCTGTAATTATTCACCTTTAGGATGTAAATCTGCTTTACCGATGCATTTATTTCCTAAAAGATTTCAACCTGCTATGAAATCTATATTACACAGTGTGCAGTGTGGTAGGAGAGCCCAAATGTGGCTAAATTAAAAAAAAAAAAAAAATTTAATATATATATTGCAAACATAACAATTGCAATAAATACCACTAAGGAGTTTTTTATAGCCTGGGAGATTAAATATTCTGGATTTTAAATAGTTGTCATGATTACTGTACTTTTTTCTTGATGACAGAAACAGTGAAAAGATTGCAGCTTCAACAGTATGCAAAATTACTATTTGACAGGAATTGTGTAACTTCCTACAGCAGTTGTGTTGCTCAATATGAAGCAACATCCCAAAACGACTGGGCTGGGTATGTGCAATCTGTCCACCATGAACACACTAACCAAGTTTGCAGGGTCTAAAAAAATGTGCCCTGTTCATGCCAGTGCTCAACCTAACAAACAGGAGCTCTAATGCTATTACTTATTAAAACATCACTCTATACATTACATGCATTCTACTGTATTATAGATATCTGTATAAGGAAAAATACATTCTACCAAACCCGATCAAAACATACAAGAACAATTTTAGCCAATATGCAGTGGGGCAAAAAAGTATTTATTCAGCCACCAATTTTGCATGTTCTCTCACTTAAAAAGATGAGAAAGGCCTGTAATTTTCATCATAGGTACACTTCAACTATGAGAGACAAAATTAGAAAAAAAAATCCAAATCAAATCACATTGTCTGATTTTTGTATAATGTATATGAGTGTATATGTATATAAGAATGTATATATATCCATGGAAATCCCCTCTTAACATAGGAATTTGGAATAAAGGATCTCTGCTTAGCTGCAACACCATTTTAAGCTGGTTCTCCATTATAACATGGGTTCTTTTCCATGGAAGTGAATCAATACATCATTTTGAGGAACAGAAAAAAAAAACTAAATTGGTGTATGAAAAAAACCAGTAAAATTTTTCATCATTCATTGCAGCAGTTGAATGATTAGCACACATGAATAGGCTTCAATAAGGACTCATGAAACAGAGATATTGTCAAAGTGGAGCTTGACTTCTATTTCTATGGAAGCTTTGTTGCAATATTTCTTATAAAGTTTCAATCAGTTATGATCATGTTCCTTCCTGTCCTGTGTTTTGTTTCTGTGTGTGTGTGTGTGTGTGTGTGTGTGTGTGTGTGTGTGTGTGTGTGTGTGTGTGTTTTGTGTGTCTGTGTGTCTGTACATGCACTCAGGACAGCTGCTGAGGTGGGACTGACGATAACTCGGTCCTGCCAGAGTTTTCACATAGTTGACATTCAGGATGTAATGAACTCAAATAGCCTGAAGCCACACACACACACAAATACACACAAATACACACACACACACACACACACACACACACACACACACACACACACACACACACACACACACACACACACACACACACACACACACACACACACACACACACACAGCCCCTTCGCCTAGGACGAGCTCTTTACATTCATAGGGAAAGTTGTTAGCTCAGAGTTCAGCTCATGAAGAGATTAGGTAGAACATCACATAGTAGTCAGCTAACTGCAGTATTTCTTCTCCAGGATGTTAACACTGGTTAATTCCTACACAGCCTACAGAAGTTTACCACCCTGACATTGATTATGTTTTCTGTAACACCACACCCCATTGGTTTTATTCTTTCAAGAACTTCAAATCTCCAATTTTGAAAAACACTAATACTTTATATTCTATTTATAGCCACACTTACAGCATGTGATTGGTGTCCAAAGTTTTCTTCTTTAGTTTTGCACTAGAGCTTCAAGCCAAATCCAAGAAGAACAAATAAGCAGGTCTTAAAGGCTCTTTATGACTTTAAAGACTTTTTTATGACTGGCTCTTTAAGACACTGTATGACTTTTTAAAATCACTTTCTTTTTATTAAGCATCAAGCTTTGTCTGGATTTGTACTAACAACAAATGTGATGATAAGGCTAGAGTTTGATCTGTTTATTTTAAATTACAGACCGAGATTTAATAATTTTCTTGCCTGAATGCCACTTTTTTAAGTTGACTGAGCCACAGCAGTGACACTACATGTGAAAAAATACACCTGGTAATCAACAACAACCCAAAGAATCCCTTACACTTGAATGGAAGAGGATGTGAGAAAGGGATTTGCCTTAATTGTGCTTTTACCTCCTGTGATTTTTGGTGTTTTCCCTCCATTTTTTAAGGCTTGCTGATTCGATGACGTCTTTAAAAAGGGGAGCTACAGTGGGAGCAGGAAAAACACCAGCATGTTCTGTGGTACTTCAAGAACAAGGGTTGAGTAACATAGTTCTGGGTAAACTTTTTACATTAAAAGAATATTTACATTTACTTAATTTAGTGTTTTTATACAAAACACATGATAGGTCAAGGACAAGGCACTAAAAGAGCAAATTCAAATCTCAAAAACAAAACCGCAGAACTCAGCTTCCTAAAAGGCTCAATGTAAAGGAGCTGCTTATTATTATTTACACTAGCATGCCTACAAATGTATTAAATGTACCTGACATTTCCATACCATATGCGGTTCTTTTTTCCAAAACTGTTACCACAAATATTTAGGCAACAACTCTATAGGAAGCCTTTGGATGCGGTATCATAAAATGTTCCCTTCATTTCAACTAACACAGCTGTTCCAGCATAACAATGCCCCTGAGCACAATGCAAACTCCATGAAGATTTAGTTTACATGGGTGGAGTAGAAGCCTGCTATAGAGCTCTAAACTCAATCCTTTTAAACCTTTGGGATGAACTGTAACATTGACTGCACCCCAGACCTCCTCACCCTACATCAGTACCTGACTTTACTAACACCCTTTTGGCTGAATGAGCACAAACCAACACAACCAGAATCCAATGGACTGAGGACTGAAGGTTATTATAACAGGAAACGGAGACTAAATGTGGAATGGGATGTCCAATTTTATAGTCAGGCATCCACAAAGTTTAGCGTATGTTACATATATTGTTTAGTACTATTTTTTTTTAAAGCTCACATGCTATCACAAACTAGCTAAAGGACCTGCTAATAATATTTTATTTCATACAATTAACAAGCTAGCTGCAAAGATTCTTAACATCATGGATCTTAACATTTACAGAGAACAAGTTAGCTAAACATGGTTATGATTAGTTGTTTACTGAACCAGTACTTTCACACCATATAATCACTCCACATAAACAAAATATCCAGTGAGTTGTTTTACAGAAGCAAAATAAAAATGAACACAGTTTTTTTTTAGATTTAAACAGTTCCTTTGGATATAGTTGATTTATACCTCCTTTTCCCATGATGCTAAACTAGTAGCCATAAGCTGTTCTTGCATTTTTTGCACCATTTACGCACAAACCACAATAAACCAGCTTCAGACAAAAAACCTGTCTTAGCTAATGAACTCTTGATGATGACTTATGAGGCTTAACTTTATTAATGTGTCAAGCATAAATACAAATTTGAACATGTTTTTTCATGACAAATTCTCTTGTGGTTTAACTGAACAATCACAGCCAGTGATAATAGTAATGATGTAGCTGTACTGAAGCTTACAGTCGTATTACTCACACATGACACATTCAAGCCAATTAAGCAGTTCACATGAAGCAACCTCTAATTTGTGAGGTAGCAGTGGCTCAGGGAGTTTGATGTCTTACAGCATCAACGGCACTCCAGAGCTCTTAAAACCACTGCCATGTGACTGATTTTATTCAAAAATCTGTTTTATATGAACAAGGCAATCTGCGAGCCCCGTTTTTACGTCACGTTATAACATTAGAACCTTTAAAGAAATTATTATACTTTTAGTCATAAAAGATTGATTAATTGTCTCTAACATCAGCTCTGATATAATTCTATAGTAACAGGCTACACAGGGATTCATATGGAAGATGCTTTATATAAAGTAAAGAATCTCCAGGATCCAGGATTGTGAACGCTTTCAAAATGTAGCTTATTCTGGAATGATCGTGAGTTTTAAAGTCTCTCACTGAGACGACAAAATTATTTTTTTGTCTTATTAATTCTACAAGAGAGAGAAAGGGAGAGAGAAAAAGAGAGAGAAAGAAAATGAGGAAATTGATGTTTAAATCTGATCAAATCGAAATGACAGGACAGGAACTAACTTGTTGTGCAGCGGTACAATGAAAACAGAGAAAAAATGAAGCATAATGCGTAACAAAACATACAGGAACAAAACATTTTGATACTTGTTGTGTTAGAAAACGAATCGTTTTTGTTCCTAGCAGTAATTTCCCTTTACCACACTGTTTTCTTGTTCATTTTTCCTCTGACAGCAAATACAAAATATATAAAAACACAGATTCCAGTAAAGCTGGTCATATGCGTCAAGGTTGATAGAGTAAGAAGAACCTGAAATGCAATATTTATAGTTTTAATTAAGAAATCATTGATTACAACTTGAACCTTTACACACCAAAGATACACTGTGCATTATGGAGCATTTATCCACACCACAGAAGTCCCCTAAAATCAGCATGAATATCTATTAAGGTCAAGCCAAAGCCTGTTTACCAGTGACATCTCTGCAGGCAACGACCTCAAAATAGCCTCAGGCTATTTAAAGTGCAAGTCATTTCCTTTTTATTACTCGTATACTTCAGCAGATGCACAAATACCATTCTAGATAATATTTCCATAGCTGTATTATTGTCCATTCTCACACAGACATGCTTAAACCAACGTGTCACATAAACCCGCCATTTGGATTTTGTTCTGCGGATGAGGTTACACCACTTCCTGTGTCAGTTAGCTCATTGCCATGCTTTAATTTAACTGAAGACTCAAATGTTTCTGGTCGTCCAGCAAAACAGAGGAACATCACTTGAATCCGAATGGACTGATTTGTAACGTTATAGAAATTGTTGTATGATAATTGATATATAAAGAATATGTAAGAGAAATTGTTTTTTCACTTCTTCCAACATCATTATTATTTTATCATCCTTAAAATTCAATAGTGTTTCACAATTGCACAAAACTGCATTTTACCTGAATTAACACAATGTAATACTATAGTCATAACATATTTTGATTGCATTAAAGTATAAAGCCTAGAGAGATGTTTCATCTTTTCATTTGTAACTTTCTTTCTGTTATTTCAGATTAGGTGGCATAATCACTCAAATTAAATCACACACTGTCATACGGCTTAAAACATTGAAATTAAAATGTTATAAACGTGTTATACAGGTACAATGCCATAGATACTACGCCGTTATTAACGCAAAGATCAGTTTTCATCATATTACTGCCTCAATCGATTTAAACTTTTATTTAGTCTCATACAACTCATACAACTTGCCAACATAAGCTCTTCTCACATGAAGCTGTGCAGATGATCAGAGAATTAATGAACAAACCAAAGCAATACTGTGCTTCTTGTGCTTACCGCCATGTTTTCCCCTCCTGTGTTTGGAGAACTCCCCTGAACACTCTTGCTGCTCTTTACTTTATCAACTAGCTGAAGTTGAAGCTGGAGCTCTCCTCTCAACCTCCACCCAAGGCCTGGGTTGCCAGATTGAGCTTTTGTGTTTCCTAAATCCTGCTGTCACAATTCCCCCAAAAATAGATATTCTGAAAATTACATTGTCACTTTCTATAGCTCTTAGGCCTGCTATTATTTTGTCCAACAACAACTAATTTCATGGTAGTCAAATAAAAAGCATGAAACTCACCAATCTGGCACCCCTGCCCTCATGCCAGCCCCCCTCTTGTCCACGAGGAAGGTCTGAGTGGCTGTAGTGCAGATCTGCAGTTATATTTAGCTGTGTCTCTCACAGCAGGACTCAGAGAGACCACTGCTCATAAAGAAGGAGGAAAAATAACACAAGGTGTCCATAATAAGAAAAATAATTGATGTCTTTAATAATTAAAATAAATAGAAATTTAAGAACAACAATAATTATAATATTACTATTTAATATTAAATGTAATATAATACATTCATTAGTACTGATAAAATAATGCAACTAAGTTTCAAATCTAAAATTTGTAAGAAAACGAAAAAAAAATTAAGCATCAGAAATAAATGAAATAATCACAAAATATAAAAATTATTGAAGGACTCATCAACTAAATTTATATACATAAAAAAAGAAAAAGCAATGATTATCTGTGAACATTTGCAAAATACTAGGGGCTTGATAGAATCTTCATCAAATTTTCAATATATAATTTTAAAAAATGTCCAAATTGCATAATTATCTCCTTATTAGTGCAGCAATGTGGATACTATAGTGGACAAGCAGTAATAACGAGCATGTAGATAAAGAGGCAGTACTTCTCATTTACGCTGCCAACCAAAGGGAGGGTTCAAGAGCTTCAAGACAGCAGTTTGAGGTTTCTGCAACGTCTCAACAACGCTACCATTTATGGAGGAAATGAAAGAGGAAGCTGCATTTTGACAGATACTGGTAGTGGGGGAAGGGGAAGCCATTTATGCTAGAAAAAGTGAGTTGTATTATTCAGGTGTCATCGATATCCATGTCGTATCATATCATCATTACTGTTGGACAAGACTTACTGTGTTCTTTTTTTCAAAATGGCATGCTAGCAGCGTTATGAGTGTTTATCACTCAAATTTATGTTGTGTCCTTAGAAAACACTTTACATGATGAAATTTTTGTTTCCATCACAGTCATGGGTGTAGCCAAACATAATGTGATTTTTATAATTATATATACACTAAATGAAAAAAAAAGTATTGGGTCACTTGATTTTCCAGCCATATGTGGTTCTATAAGTTGGAGGCATACAATTGTATAGGATGTCTTTGAATGCAGCAGCATACAATTTTCCCTTAACTTGAATTCGGAAACCCAAACTTGTTTCTGCATGACAGTGATCCTGTGCAAAAAGTGAGCTCTATGAAGATATGGTTTGCATGGGTTGGAGTGGACCTTGAGTGATCTTCTATAGAGCTCTGCACTCCAAAATCTAGTTTAATGTCTTCCAAGAGTGTAATTATAACAGTAAACGGAGAGTAAATGTGGAATGGATTTTTTTAAAAACATTTAAAGATCTATCTATCTATCTATCTATCTATCTATCTATCTATCTATCTATCTATCTATCTATCTATCTATCTATCTATCTATCTATCTATCTATCTATCTATCTATCTATCTATCTATCTATCTATCTGGTTTAATTCTTAGCCTCTCCTCATTAGAAATCAGGTGGAGAAAATAGTAATATATCTAACATTTATTGAAGATGATAGTGACAGCTAATTGTATAGACAAATAAATAATTGCTAAAAAATCAAACAAAGCCTATATAATTTATTTGATTTACAATATTTTAAATTTAAAGCAATAATTTACGAAAAATGTATACTGGACAAAAATGTGTAAAAATGTTAGGTCTCTGACCTCGACTGCAACTCTGACCAGAAACCTTTGCTCTTACGAAAACATAATTTACCGATACTTGAATCTACCAGTGAAATTCACAAAAGCTGGAATCAGTAGAGTTCACCAGGATTATCTACATTCTTCAAAGGAAATTTGTATTAGTTGATGACCAGTTTAAAATTATAGTGAGATTCCCTCACTACAACTTCACCAAGAGGGATGAATAATATGTCTACATTTACAAAGTTAATATAGAAATGTTTCACTGATGCATATAAATTTGTTATCAGAGGAATCCCATGCACTCCAAATTATTCTGTGAGTGACCTCTATCTGTGTATGAGCTGATTAGGATCCTAATTAGGCTTACAGGAAACACAAAGTAAAAAAAGCAAAAAGAAATCTAATGTTATGACTTTAGAAATAAGTGTGTTATTGTAAAAAGAGAATGACCAACGTTTACTCACCTGTTTGCTGTGGTCAGTGGAGTTAAGTGGAGTAAATCTCTTATGTGTTTGCTCGTTAACATGATTGATCCTGCACAAAATGGCATATTTGAATAGTCCCAAAGATTTCAACATTTTCCCAAAGTTGATATATTGGATATTTCAATATTTAAATTAGTATATCACAGCACTATTTACTGTCTTTTTATATGACATTGATAAATGCACTGACTACTACTGCTGCTGCTGCTACTTCATTGAAAACCTGATTAAAGCATTTCACTTGAGGAATTCATCATACTATAGCTAGCAACTTCATGCAGACTGTTTTTTTAGCCCCACCATTGTTAACCAGGCTCTGTAAAACTGTTTTGATAAAAGGTGAGAAGTAGATGAACATGAACCACGCGAGAGTTCGCTTCCGACCTTGGGCCTGGAAATCGTTTTATTTCATTTTAGTTTTCATTGTTGCTTTTGTGCAGTAGATACATAACAGTTTATTCGTTTTTAGTAATTTATTATTTTATATATATATATATATATATATATATATATATATATATATATATATATATATATATATATTTTAAGACTGTTTTATGGGGTCCCATGAGTTTATTCTTCAGCAATCTGCACACATGAGTATTTTACCTCCCGCACCCCCATTCACTCACCAAATCTTTTCACTCGTGGAGTCCTGTGGGAGTGCAGCTCTCTAGTTTCTAGTTTCAAGTTTTAAGCTTTATTTGTCATATGTACAGATGTTAGTGACAGTTTGTACAATGAAATTCTTAAGTGAGGCTCCAGGCAAACTACAGCAAAATATTGCTTGAAAATAATGAGGCATAAGAAAGTTAGCATTATTTGTCCAGAAGTCTCTGTATTTATATGCAAGTATATATATATATATATATATATATATATATATATATATATATATATATATATATATATATATATATATTTTTTTATAAAATGAATTATATGATTATTTACATTTATGACATATTAGCATAAGGTATTCTTAAAAAAAAAATAATACAGTTTTTCTCAACTGCTTTCAGTCATTTCTCACAACAGAACTGCATTTCTCAAAACTACTCGTCCCACCGTCAGAACCTGTTGTCAGTTCTTCACATCATATCAGCAATGTCTTGTTGTTTTCATCAATTTGCAATTGCTTTTGGACAACATGCAAATGTTTCTGTACATCTGTCAGCTGCTTTTGACAATTCCTGTTGCTTTTGTCCTGCTGTGCAAAATAACTTGTCCTGGTTCTCAGCTGAAATGTCACAACCACCAAACCAATTAGTCTTTTTCTCAGGTTGGAAGTCTGTACTATCAAAATGAGTGAACATGTTCTCAGAATTGTATGTCTGTACAGATTTCTACAAATTGTGAGTACATGTTTGCTAAGAAATATGTCCAGAATTGACAAATTGCTCTCAGGTGAGTCTTCACCTTCGTTAACAAAGAGAAACATGTGCAACTCTAGACTAACCAATGATCAACCAGTTCTGTGAAATAGCTCAGAGGTGCAACTCATGAAGACTGATTTGGCAGGGTCACATATATATACAGTGCACAACACAAGTGTTCCCCTTTCTGATAATGGAAGCTGAAGGAAGAAGAAGAGGATTAAGACTGCGTGGTGGAAGAGTACAGAGACACAGAAGAGGAAGGGGTATAAGATGCCAAAGATACACAGCGATTCCAGATGAAATCAGGGCCACACTGGTGGATCACGTTATCAATCATGGCCTTACAATGGAAGAGGCTGGTCGAAGGTGCAGCCAAATGTTGGAAGAACAACTGTGTCATCAATAATTCAAACATTTCGTAGAGAACAGGTATGTAATGTACTGTATAGTAAAGTAATACTGTAGACTTACTGTTACATATACTGTAACACACCTTAGGTTTTCCATGCATACAGTATTCTTAGTTATTTACTGTATGAATCAAAATCCTGTGATCCTTATACTTCTATAATTTACAATATATTTTCTCATGTAGGACTGCAAGACAACCTCGCAGGGGTGGCAGAGGGCCCCTTTTCACACCTCAGCAGGAGGAAGCAATTTGCAACATGGTTATGTCTAACAATGCCATAAGACTAAGGGAGATACAAAGTGCTATTGTTGAAGACAACAGTATCTTTGAAAATATACAATCTGTGAGCATTTCAACTATAGACAGGGTCTTGAAAAGACATGTAATCACCATGAATCAGCTGTACAATGTACCCTTTGAAAGAAATGCTGACAGAGTGAAAGAGCTACGACTCCAGTTTGTACAGGTATGTTGTATACCCACTATACTGTAAGAGTAACTTCTACACATTTGATATTGGTGGAACTTCATAGATCTTTACATTTGATGTAGCTGTAAACAATGAAGACAAATACAGTAATTTATGCACACTGTGTTTTTTCTGGTATATAGCGCATAATGGAAATGGAATCAAGAGAACCACCTCACAACTTCATATACTTGGATGAGGCTGGCTTCAACCTGGCCAAAGGCAGAAGGCGTGGTAGAAATCTAATCGGCCAGAGAGCTACTGTTGATGTCCCAGGCCAACGTGGAGGAAACATCACTATGTGTGCTGCTATTTCAGACCAAGGTGTGCTAGCTCATATTCGTATTATGGGGCCGTACAACACACAGCATCTCCTTACATTCTTAGACAATCTCTATAAAAATGTCATTCCTGAAGATGAGAGGGACCTCAATCGAGATGATCTACCAAAGTATGTAGTAATTTGTGACAATGCCAGTTTCCATCACTCTGACAACATCAGGCAGTGGTTTTTCCACCACCGCAGGATGCTGATTGAATTCCTTCCACCCTACTCCCTGTTCCTGAACCCAATTGAAGAGTTTTTCTCGGCTTGGAGGTGGAAGGTTTATGATCATCAGCCACATACACGGATGACACTGCTGGCTGCCATGGATGCAGCATGTGAGGACATCTCAGCAGATGCATGCAGAGGCTGGATTATGCACTCAAGAAGATTCTTTTCACCATGCATAGCAAGGAAAAATATATGTTGTGATGTGGATGAGAATCTGTGGCCCAACAGAGAGGACCGACATGACGCATAGGAAAACTGCCATATAATTTCACCTTTACCTTCTGTACATGTATAGTTTTTCCCACTTTGTCTTTTTCAGGTTTTCATTTGTTGGTAAATAGCCTATGTGTAGTTTCCTTTGTTTTCTGTATGTAAGTACTACTATTGACAGTACAGTAAAAATGTGAATACAGTGTGATCTTTTGTTTCGATTCTTCCATATACTGTTACATGGGTCGATGTTGATTGGTTAACTGAGGTTAGATGGAATCAATCAGAAAAATTATCTGTTCATACCATGTAAATTACTGTAACACCTGGTTGATGCACAATGGTTTGCAAGAGTAACTTCTTTTTTTTACCGGAGGGACACTGTAAATTATGACACACACCAGTACGGTAATTTAGTAGTTTCTAGTAATCAAAACCTGACTTGGGTATAATTTAAATAACTAAAACTGAGTATGATGTTCTACTAACAACATGACTAATAATTTTGCCTGTCACGTTTACATTGTTGAAAAAATGAGCAGGTGACGCGTATTTTCCGGTTATCCACTATGTTGTGCAGTTTGTACGTGTTGTTTTGAGAAATGCACTTGGAGATCTGCAAACTTCAATTCTGATCTGAGAAATGACTGAAAGCAGTTGAGAAAAACTGTAATAATTATGGAAGACAAAGGATAAGGAGAATGTATATGTTTGGTGTGCAAAAAAAGATACGTAGTGTGCAAGTAAGGTGCAATAGTACTGAATGCAATGGTATTTAGAGGTCTGACAAAGAATTGTGTCTGTGTTAAACACTGCAAATATGTATGAAACGTAACAAAGTCAGTTGGCAGTTGTGGTTTGCAGTAAAACAGTGGGAAGTAATGAAGTATGCTTTGTTACTGTACTTAAGTAGATTTTTCTGGTATCAGTACTTTACTATTTATTTTTCAGACAATGTTTTACTTTCACTTATTACATTTTTGACACAAATATCTGTACTTTCTACTTCTTACATTTTCAAAACAGGCTTTAGTTTTAATCTATTTGGTGAAATGTCAATTTTCTTCTTCTTATTGCGTGCCGTTTTCAGCCCTGGTGTATAATTTTCTGGTTATCAAACACAACAGACATAGGCTAGTTTATGAAGCTAACAATGAGCAGGCAGAAGGCAACAAGAAGTATGGGGTTAACTTGGATGAGACAGAGGGAGTCAGTGATGTAAACATGATTGAGAACAGAGATTTTTTTCACCTGATCATCATTATATTTGCTCTGCTTGTGTTCTATATGGTGGATGTTCAGCCTGGATACATTTATTAGGTAACAAAAATTTTTATTCGTTTCTTGTATTAATATATTAATTAGGGCTGTCAAAATTAACGCATTAACGCAAAATCATTTTAACGGAACTCATTTTTATTAACCTACGATTATTGCAGCACGCATTTCTGTTTGAGCAATTAAAAAAAAAAAAATCCATCCTTTCTTTACTCAGATATATAAAAATTACCTCTACCAAAAAAATATTTAATCAGTAAACATATGTTTTACTGATGTGCCAAGTATCAAATCAGTACCAAAATCCGCCATGATGCACACAATTTACCCTCTGGGGGTCGACAAACGCGCCGGCGTTTTGTAAAATAAAGAAAAGAGACAGGGGGCGCTCTTTGCCGTGTCTGTCATCTCTCTTGACAGACACATAAATAAAACAACCCGAATCTCAGTGAATACTTGCCTCACACACATACTAAATATATGAATATAATACTCAAAATGTCCACTTTTAATTTAACGAATTCAGATTGAAAACAAATATTCTATGATTATGTAATTCTGTATGATAGTTAGAAGGGGTACAGTTTCTCCGGAGCACCTCAATAACCGCCCGTGTGGAAACATAGCAAAGGTTCTGTTTGGTGTCCCGATGATTTACGTAACTTAAAAAAACTTAAAATACTCACTTTAAAACATTTACAATATTTCGTCTTCATGCTCTATATTGAGTTTGGTTTCACTAATAATAAACAAACATTTGCACAAAGCATCCAAATTTGTCCATGCCCATGTTGACTAGAGTATTAAAAACTTAAAAATTATTCATTTAAGGTACATTTAAAACAGATAAAAATGTGCAATTAAGTTGTGATTGATCGTTAGTTATCCTGTGACCATCCTGTAATTAATTGCGATGAAATGTTTTAATCGATTGACAGCCCTAATAGTAATATGATGTGAGGTCCAGTTACCAGCATGACACTAAAACAGGTAGTAGTAATGGCTACTTTTTACTTAAGTACATGTCAGAGCCCAAACTCCTTTACTTTAACTTGAGTTTTAAAAAAATATATATAGTCAGTACTTCAACTTTTACCAGAGTATTTTAAAACACTTCAAGTGAAGGATTTGTGTACTTTTGCCACCTCTAGTTTTGATGAATAATTAATTTGATGAATAAGTTTTATGAAAGTAGTGCTGTCAAGGAATGCTACATCTTACCTTAGAATAAAATAAAAATGAGCCATTTTCAGCCCAAGCAACATTTAACTGGCTCACACCCTTTTTCTTAGAAAGTAAACAACCTTACCTCTATATTTTTATAATTAGAGGATGTCGACCAGCTCCTTCTCTGAGATTTAGACATGCTTCATCAGGGCTATTCTGAGCGTCCATCTTCAGCTCTTTTTGCTCAGAACTATACACTACATTCAGGGATTTCATGGATAAAATTTTGTTTTAAATGAGTACACATATGGGAAGATTGTACCTAAGCTTTATCCAGAATAAAATTAGTATAGCATATGCCATTGAGATAAAATATAGTGTTTTTGGATCTGTATAATTAGCAATGAACCGTTCTTGCATCACTGATTTTATCAATCACAATCTAAACCACCACATATGAAATATGTCCAGATTGCTGTAATTGCATGACACTGGTTTTGAGTATGAGTATATAAGTGGTCTAGTGGTTAGGATGCGGCGCTCTCACCGCTGCGGCCGGGGTTCGATCCCCGGTCAGGGAACCGACCCCAGCCATTTGGGTTGCACAAGCCTTAGTGCCAGTCCCGAACCCGGATAAATAGGTAAAGTTGCGTTAAGAAGGGCATCCAGCGTAAAAACATGTGCCAAATCGAACATGCGGATAATCCGCTGTGGCGACCCCTAAAGAATGTTTTATATAAGTATGGAATTATATACCAAAATAAGATAAGATATACCTTTATTTGTCCCACAGTTGGCAAATTTTTCAAAATCAGTACTGATTTAAAGAATATTTAGGGCTTTTGTGTCTATAACACTATCTTGAATTATCACACTGCCAATCCTTATTAAGACACATACTTGGGTCCTCATTTTGGTTACCAACTAGATCACAAGCAAAAGTCAAGATGTCAGCAGATCTTTCCATTTGGACGTCGTACTGAATAAAAAAATCTATAATTTTTTCATATACTGATTTTAAAACTTGTCTAAATATAGACATGCAATTCTTTTTTTTTGCTTCTGTCATTAATTATCTCATTAATTACTACATTTATACTATTAATGTCATTAATACATTGATGTTATTAATCACTACATCACCCAGCTTGTGATGTAGATACTCCAGAAAGCAGAATCTGTAAAACCAATTTTTTTTTAATTTATTTATTTTTTATAAATCTAAGGTCAATTAGTGTGTAGTCTTAACATTAAATTAGAATAACATTTGTAACTATTAGTGACTTTTAGGTAAAAGATGTAACAGATCACAGTGAAATTTTAGTAATGCAATTTTTCACATTTCGCATTTCGAAGGCTTTGTTAAGAATGGCATTAAAATGGCAGTCGTTGGGTTTATGTCCGTTGATCTTAACCCAAGGTCATACTGAAATTTGTATAGTGTAAAGACAGCTGTAGTCTTTAGGTTATAGTATATTATAGTATAGTATATTCTCCATGTTCTTCAGACCGCTGTGGCATCAGCTTTTTGCAATTATTCATAAGAGCGTCAGCTCTACAAAAGCTAAATGTAAAAGGAAATGCTTGCCACTGCTTGAATTTTTAAGAATTCGATCCACTAATATTAGATATTTTAATATACACCGATGTGCTTGGCTACATTTCACACATTCTGAAAGACAACTGTGTCTTCAAAGTAAGAAAATGTGCATGAAGTCCTGCAGTATTGTCCTGCAGTCCCCCAGAAGCTGCAGTATTACATTTCAGAACTTTCATTGGGTTTGGAATCAATATATTCACATATTTAAAAAAAACAGTATATGTTGTTTTGTTTGTTTGATTAATTTCAGAGACTACAGAAATGCAGTAGTGGACGAAGTACACAAATCATGTATACAGTAGATACAGTAAGTAAAATATGACTCCAGTAAGAGTAAAAGTGCTCCCTTTAAACCTTCACTTGAGTAAAAGTACAAAGATATTTGCCTTTAAATGCACTTAAGTATCCAAAGTACTATGATTTATTATAACTTTAATGTCTAATTATTTTTGTCACAAGACTGTTTGCTTAATTAACTAAGTTTAAAAGACTTTTGATATTAATGAGTCAAACACTGATTGATAATTAATAAATTATCATGAGCCCAAAACCTTCTTTTCAAATACTTCAAAAAAAGTCGTGCTGTGGCAAGTTAGAGTCCGGAGTTTCTTCCATCATTTATTCCTGGCAATGGCGGTTCTAGTTTAAATGACGTCCTGGGTGAACCACGCCATGACCCAAAGTCTCACCCATTGATAAGTTACATCTTTGAAAAGCTCCTCTCTGATTTAGCTACCGCATAACGAGATGAGTGATAGAGCTGCATACACACACCTTTATCTTTTGCACGTTTCCCCCTTTCCTCTTTTTTCTGAATTGCACTCCTGAGGGTTTAGACCTTTTTTGTCATCCTTTTTTCTTCTTCTTCTTTCAGCTGCTCCTGTTAGGGGACCCCACAGCGCATTATCCGTTTCCATACTGCATTGTCCTCTACATCTGCCTCTTTCCAACCAACTACCTGCATTTCTTCCCTCACCACATCCACGGACTTCTCCTTAGTCTTCCTCTTTTCCTCCTCCCTGGAGATTTAATCTTCAGCATTCTTACCATTATACCCCATGTACCTCCTCTGCACATGTCCAAACCATCTAAATCGCGACTCCTTGACCTTGTTGCCAAAATGTTCTACATGCGCTGTCCCTCTAATAAACTCATTTTTAATCCTGTCCATCATTGTCACCCCCAATGAAAATCTCAGCATCTTCAGCTCTGCTACCTCCAGCTCATCCCTCAAACTGTCCATCACCACTGCAAACAGGAAAGGGCTCAGAGCCGATCCTTAATGCTGTCCAACCCACACCTTTAGCCAGTCTGTCATTTCTACTGCATACTTCACTGCTATCACATTGTCCTTATACATGTCCTGCACCACCCTCACATACTTCTCTGACACACCAGACTTCCTCATACAATATCATAACTCCTCTCTCGGCACCCTGTCATACACTTTCTCAAAATTCACAAACATACAATATTTATAATAATATCATATGCCTTTTTTTAATTTTCTTTTGCCACATCACTCTTTACCTGCTGCCGCATCTCCTTGTACTCCTGCCTACTTTTCTCATCTCTCTTTTGATCCCAGTCCTGTTTTGCTAACCTTTCTCCTTGTGCTTTCCTGCTCTTCCTCATTCCACCACCATGCTGCTTTGTCTTCCTTTCTACTTCCAGATGTTACACCAAATACCTTTCTAGCTGTCTCCCTTATCACTTCTGCAGTAATTGCCCAATCACTCAGCACCTCTTTAGCACCACTGAGCCCCTGTCTGGCCTCTTCCCTGAAACTCACACTACACTCTTCCTCCTTCAGTTTCCACCATCTTATTCTTCTTTCAGTCCTCACTATCCTCCTCTTCTTCCTCATCTTCAAAGCCATCCTACAGACCACCATCCAATGCTATCTAGCTACACTGTCCCCTGACAACACCTTTCAGTCTCCAATCTCCTTTAGGTTGCATCTCCTGCATAAAATATATAGTCCACCTGTGTGTCCACTCTTATACGTCACCCTATGCTCATCCTTCTTCTTAAAATAAGTATTCACCACTCCTTTTTGCAAAATCTACCACCATCTACCACTATCTACCATCTGCCCTTCCACATTCCGCTCCTTAAAGTCATACCTACCCATCACCTGCTCATCACCACTGTTTTCTTCACCTACATGCTCATAGAAGTCTGCCCTGATCACCTGTCTTTCTTTCCTATGTACACCTTCTACCACTTCATCTAACTCACTCCAGAACTGTTCTTTCCCCTCCATCTGACAACCCACTTGTGGAGCATAGGTACTAATGACATTTATCATCACACCTTTACCTTCCAGCTTCACGATCATCACCCTCCAGAAACTCTCTTCACCTCCACTACACTCTTACTGTACTGTTCCTTCAGAATCACCCCAACACTATTTCTCTTTCCATCCACACCATGATAGAACAGTTTAAATCCACCTCCAATGTTCCCAATGTTACTCCCTTTCCACCTGGTCTCCTGAACACACAACATATCTACCTTTCTCCTCTCCATCATATCAGCTATCTCTCTCCCTTTACCCGTCATAGTACCAGCATTTAAAGTACCAACCCGAACCTCCACTCTTCTACACTTCTCCTTTTCCTGCTGTCTCTGTATATGTCTTCCTCCTCTCCTTCTCCTCCTTCGGCCAACAGTAGCCCAATTTCCACCGGTACTCTGTTGGCTAACGATTCCTGTGGTGGTCGTTGGTAACCCAGGCCTGGATCGATGCTAACTCAAAAATAAAAAGAAATGACTGATTTTGTGGAATGTAGTTGAATAAAAGATATTTCACTTTGAAATGTAGTGAAGTGAAAGTAAAAGAATCGTCAAACGTAAATACTTGAGTAAAGTACAAGCTACTTTAGTACAGTAACAAGTTACATTTACTTTGTTACTGTCCAACTCTGCAGAAATGTAATTAATTTCCCAACCAGATTGGATAAAATTAGTTATTTTTCAAGGCTTGTGGGTTTACTGATTTTATGTTTAAATATGTATACTGTATGCAAAAAAAATGAACTGTGTTAATTTATATCTTTTTTTTAAGCATTTCTGTACAAAAGGTAAACATTTTCAGGTTCAAACATTTCAAACGTTTTCAGTATGAATATTTTCACTACTTTAAGTATGCTAAGTATGTAACATTGTTATGTCTTAACATCATATCTTTTCACATCATTGCAGGAACACTGAAAGTTACAACCTAAGCTTTATACATTAATAATGAATGAGTAATGTTTGGAACTGCTTCTCAAACATTTGAGCTGTTAGAGCGACATGATAACTTGCCATCACATATGATGACTTCACAGGAAATTTTACAGGAACTTTGTACAAATAAACACAGGCATAGGGCAAAAAATAAAACATGGCAAAGGCAGCTCTGATTGGCAGATCTGCATTTTTTCCCACATTACAATAGATTGAGTCAGTTGAACTTATAGTCCGGTTATTTCAGTTTCATTTCTGCTGGATTTGCAACTCTGCCCCCTGCTGGCTTCTGTTTCTGCTTTCCATAAGTATTTTCTTTCTAGTTAGTAGCTTTGCAAAGAAAGTTCTGAAATTTTCTCCTACAAAAAAGAACAGGATGGGATCCAGGCAGCTGTGGGCTACGCACATACAAAGTGTCACCACTGCAAATTTACGCACTAGCGAGACGTCCTCACAGGAGCCGGCGATGTTGTTGCTTACATCCAGTTCTTTGTATAAAAAAATTGTCCGCATTACATGATATGGCAAAAAGCAGATGATGAAGAAGCCTAGGCTGATGATGACCAAAGCAAAGGCTTTTTTCCTTGAGACGTTGATCGTGCGCTGGGATGGACCATACTTCCACAATTTGTAGGCTACAAACACGGAGCACCATAAGACGATCGCCAAAGGCAGCAAAAAGCCCAAAGTCAGAGTTGTGTTGTTGATCGTGATTAAAGTCTGGATAGTTTGGCTGTTGTTTCTTAGCTCCATGCACTGTAAAGCATCATTGTTGGTAGAATTTTTCTGGGTCAAAAACAGCAAAGGACTATTGATCAGCCCCATAAACAGCCAGATGAAAATACAAACAAGTTGCCCGTTACACCATTTCTGCAAGCGTTTGTAGCGGTATGGCTGCATCAACGCCAAATAGCGCATGATGTTCAGTGAAACCAAGAAGTAGATTGATGTGTACATGTTCAGGTAGAAAACATAGAATATGAGTCTGCAGGCCACCTTGCCAAAATTCCAACAAGAGTTTGACAGGAAGTAAGAAGCACGGAAGGGCAACGAACACACCAGCATAAGATCCGAAACCAGCAGATTAACCATGAACAAATTGACTGTAGTCAGACCCTTCCTCCTCCTCCACACATTGAAAAAGACGTACATGGAGACGAGATGGCCTACGATGCCCAGAATAAAGACGAGCAGGTAGAAGGTGGGAAATAAGGACTCCTTGAAGAGCTTAATGGTGCAGTTATGCATGATCAAGTCACCACTTGAGGCCAGGATTTGACAAAAAAAGACCTGAGGGGAAACATGAACATTAAGTAAAGAAATCACAGAAACATTTCAGAACATTTCAATAAATAGTACATAAAGCAAATGAGCATGTTAGCATCGATCTGTACTGTGAACCGTACTTTAGGAATGATGACCATTCCAGAAAATATTAGATTACTTTATTCATCCCAGAGTGAAATTCACACATTACAGCAGCACAAATATACATTTTAAAATTTAAATGTATAAAATTAAGTTGCATTATACATGAAACGTGAACAAATATAAAGTATATATAAAGAAGAAACTGATGCAAGAACAGACATTTTAATAAATTGTCAGTGCATATGTTTAAAAATAGTGGATGTTGGAAGGACTACTCGATTTCAGATTTAGCTAAATAAGCAAATCCGAAGACTGGCTCAGAGCAATGTATTGTGATCGCTGGTGGTACAAATTACCTCCTGTACTGCTCCTTTATACTGCCATGCTGAATGAATCTTCTGATAATGAAGGGAATGCTGTGTATTGTACAGAATGGATTGTACTGAGCATCCTCTTTTCCATCACCACCTCATAAATGTCCAGTGAGCAGCATTTCTGATCAGTTTGTTAAACTTTTTTGCATCTCTGACGCAGATTACTTCCTGCAAAACCTACCACAGACTGGTAGAAAATCTCCAACAATAATAAGAAATACTGTTTGTTTATTATTTTCTTTTATACTAATATATAAAGTGTATTATATACTAAGTTTTCCCTCTCATTTACTGTTACACACTCATTGTCAGTAACCATGTTAAGCATGTGACAACATGATTTTAGGAGCAACATGCATTTTAGGATTGAAAACTGAGCACTAAGCAATCCTGTTAATCCTTTATTTACTGTTAGGATTATTGGTAACATATTTTAGATGTTCTTTGTGTAAACTTCTCCAAACTGTTTAGAAATCTATTACTCGTAAGTTTGAAAAGAAAGGCTTTTCTCGGGAAACCAAAATGTCGTAATCACACACATAGCAGATGTTTTAAACAGAAATTAGTTAAAAAATGTACTTTCAGAGCACTGATTTTTAAATTGGAATAAAAAAATCATGCAGGGTTTATAAATTATAGTAGCAGCTACAAGGTATATACATATATTATCATTCGGCAAGAATTTTTTTTTTTATTATGCAGTTTATTTTTCAGTTACTTATTAATTACAGGTTTTTTTTATTCGTTTATATGCTCTTAACTGGGGCCAAGATTGAAGTCAACTTTTGTTGTTATATATGTGCTTTAAAAATGAAAACTCAATAACATTTATTTAGTTACTCATTAGAACGAAATGAATAGCAGTGTGAAAAGAAGAAAAGATCATTTGAATAAGTGAAATCATTTGAGAATAGCGAGTCGCTATCAGAATAAACACATCACAAGACTTCCAACAAATTTACAACGCTTACCTCTAAACACATTTATTATTAAACTGTACTATTTCAGCATATACTCTATTTCTTAGACGCTCAGTAAATCAGTATCCATTGACTTAGGAATAAAAACAGAATGCAACTAAATAATTCAGAACACAATCCAGCTATTGCAGTTAGTGACATAAAAGTGATTATTTACCTTTTTTAAATTTGTATTTACCGTCAGCTTCAACTCCAAACTGGAGATCTGTCATGTAGAGGGAAATGTAGGCGTCTTGAACTGCATCTCCAAACAGAGATAAGAGCTGAACAGGCTACGTGATTCTAAAGAAAATAGGCGGGCTGAAGAGAAATGGTCTTTGTTACGGCATGCTTTTTCCCAGTGCCAACTAATAAAAACCTCCTTTTCTGGAATCGCACAGAGCAATAATGAAGGGGAAAACCCAAGACACAAAACACCTACTACTGAAAAACAGAGTAAATAGAAAAATCTATTTTAAACATTCACTTTGTGTTTTCAAATTGTGAATGTTCCTCATTCCACAGATAATACTATTTACTCTTTGTCTAACATTTCCTGTTTTCTAGCATGGATTAGTTTTAACTATGCCTTCAGCTTTATTGCCCAGATAATGGTTCATTCCAACAATCATAAATTTAGCTAAAAAAAGATGTGCACTAGCAGAGACAGTCAAACAGAGGCGTTCACCCAGCAAACTGCCCAACCTCAGAATGCTCCCAGTCTGAGGTTGTGTGAACTCTGGAAAAATATCATATTTCAAGGACTTCCATCTCTCTCTACTAATCTGAATTCAATATTATATATTGATATAATATTAAATATTAAATATACCACAAAGTTGGAGGCACAAAATTTTATAGGATGTGGTAACATTAATTTTCCTTTTACTTGAACTAGGAGACTCAAATGTGTTTTAGCATAACAATGCCCCCGTGCACAAAGTGAGCTCTACATGGGTTAAAGTTAAACATCTTGAGTGGTCTGCTTTTATATATATATATATATATATATATATATATATATATATATATATATATATATATATATAAATAGCTGTGAGGCCTGGGGTGCATTTTTTATTTGTCACAATTATAGTTAAATGCAGATATATATATACAGTGGTGGGCCAAGCATTTGGGACCTGGGCCTTCAGTGGGGAGGTACCCGACTTAATCCTACTCTTAATACCACCACTATCATGTCGCAATTATAGAAACCATCAATACAATACAAAAACGCAACATAACAATGTGTGGCATTAGAGAGAGAGAGGCATTTCACATATGGATGGTGAATACCGTTAAAGCAAGCTCCAAACCTCTACACTACAACCGCAACTGATTTAATATTTGTCTAATAACTTGACAAAAACATTTAAAATGTAAATAAAATACAACCTGATCACCAGAAATGCATACTCATAATCAGTGTTGGGCAGTAACGCGTTACTAGTAACAAAGTTACCTTTGACAGTAACTAATACTGTAACGCGTTACTTTTAAAAATAAAGTAACTCCGTTACCGCTACCGTATGGTGCGTTACCCGTTACTTTTTTAAATTAATGAATTTCGACTGAAGTGCAGACTACAGTCTAACCTGCTTACAGCAGAGACACATTGTAGGATTGGTGGATGAACCTCTGTAAACACGAAGAAGACGCACTGTGGGCGTGTCTGTGCGGGAGTAATGGCGAGGCGAGGCGAGAGCAAGACAAGTTTCTCGAAGTGGAAATATGCTCATTATTTCAATTTATTTGAGTATAAAGACAAAAACTTTTTAGTCAAATATAAGCTGTGTCTTTCTGGTTCGAAGCTCGTGTCTACTGCGATAAACAGCAACTCCAATCTGTCGAAGCTCCTTCAGAAACCCCATGCTAGAAACTAGAAGCTAACCCGGTGTTCTGTTCTACATTTTTGATAGTTTTCATACTTCAGCTGTGAAAGAAACCTTTTTTAAGAGCTCAACACAACAGCATTTATGATGCAGAAGCCACTTTAGTTTTTGATTGTGAATATATTATTCAGCTTGTTTTGTTATTTATTTCAGAAATCCTTGTGATATATTCAGTTTGTGCTGGTCTGACTTTAATAAAATAGTGTTTATTAATGACTTTGTGTTTAAGTCAGTTTTGTGTTTGTATAGACCATAACGCATAAAAGGGCATTAATGGGAACATTAAAGAAGGTTCTTTAAAAAAGTAAATAAAAAATTACTTTTAACAGTAACACATTGCTTTTTGGTGTAAGTAATTAACAAAGTAACTAAGTTACTTTTTGAATGAAGTAACGAGTAACTGTAACTAGTTAATTTTTTTTTTAGTAACTAGCACAACACTGCTCATAATTTGCACCGCTCCTCAGAGGCTGTTGGCCGACCTCGGGGGTTTCGGGGTTGACCGACCTCTTCTGACGATGTCTAGCTTTTCTTGAAAATGAATTTTTAAGAAGGTGCAAAACCAAATCAATTTCTCTTCCTACGTCAGCCATTGTAGGCATAAAAAAGTCTAACTCAGATGTATTAATGTGTGCAGTGTGCTACACACGTGTTTTGCTAGTCGAACTTGGTTGTAACAGTTTCCCTCTGACCAACCAATCAGAGGACGGAAAAATGCTGACGATATTCTGACGAATATGAAATCTGATTGGTTAAAGAAACAGACACGTTGATAATAGAGACTATGGTAAAAAAAAAAAAAAAAAAGCCAGCAGTACTGACTTTGAAGGCCCTGGACAGATTAGATTGACATGGCAGCTCATAGAGTCTGAAATCCGATTGGACAAAAAAAATCTAACATCCACATACACGTACTGGAAGCAGTGCAGCCAGTGTGTGTGTGTGTGTGTGTGTGTGTGTGTGTGTGTGTGTGTGTGTGTGTTGTTTTTTTGTCAAATTTGTCAACAGCACCTCATAAGCCCACATGTTCAATCAGCAAAGCTTTTCATTGTCCCATGAGTGTCATATATGACCATCTTCTACTTCAACTGCTTTGTTGGTCATATGAGATGCTCACAAACACACTCCTTTACAGTTATGACTAATTGAACAACAACATTAATATGGGTTCAATGTGCTCTGAGCAATTCAGACAATTCAGTCTTTTCTCATGCAATGAATTTCCTGTCACAAATATTATCAGCTAGAATTCAAAATGACCACAATAAAAATAGACTCACTGATCTTCCACATCCTGTTGCTTAGAGCTTTCCTGAGTACTGTGATGCAACATTGAAACATGCCTTTTCAAGTTAAAGCGCTCCAATTCCTTCCAATGAGATAGAGTGAAATTCATCTTTATTTTGAAATACAGACCCACTTATTACTGATTTGGTATTTGTAACATGTAACCAGAAAAGTGTGTCATAGAACAAAGAGGATGCTGAGCAACAGGATGTAGACCAGCACCAAAACCGTTACAAGAAAAGAGGCATCAGCAACCATTACGTGTGATACGTGAGACAGGAAACTTGCAGAATGTTTCAGAAGGAAAAGAAACGTGTTTGGAGCTAGTATATGGTCAAATGTTAAAGGGGCGGCATCATAACTTCAGAGGTAGAACGATGATGAAATGAAACATTTGCAGTGTAACGTTATAAAATTGCTAATTTTGACACTGATGTATATGTGATATAAATTCCTATTACACGTATATAAATACGGCCTGCTAGAATGTAGCTATCATAACAAAATGTTTTGTGCAGTGTTTTTTTTACAATTAGGCAGATGGTTGTCTCTTTTTGTCTAATCGGAAGTCATGATAATGTCATGTCACTGAAGGTCACCGAAAGTTCTGCTTTTTTTTTTTTTTTTTTTACTCTATTAGAATACACTATTGATTAAGTTATATTGGTATAAGTTCCATACAACTCTGGAATACAATATCTTTCATTTCAAGTCCAAAACACAAGACTGTGATTGAGCAAAATACTTTAATTCTACATAATCTCAGTAGTGTTGTAAAATCATAGGGCATCTTTTTCATTGTTAAAGGATACATTTTTTGTATTCATTAATAGTTAATGTTGTGGATTGTTCGAGAAACAAGCTAGTTTGTGTTTTTGCTTGTTATTACTAGTCACACCACCCTTTTTCTCCAGAATTTCAAAAACACATATACCAAACCTTTCATTTCCATACAGGTGAATTATTAAACACGTTATAACCTGTATATATGAAACGTCTGCCTTACAATTCACTATGTAGTGTTTTATTTCTTTGTTAAATCACAACATCTGAAGATACCATTCATTATCAGGGGTCTGAGATTTTCCTTATGAGAATTGTGCAGAATTTTTTTTAAACTCATGCTCCTTATGTACTGTGAGCAAAGGTAAAAAATAGAAAAAATGCTCAAACACAATTTTCTTAGCATTCACTATTTCAAAACAAAAACACCAAATCACTGCCACTGCTATGCCACTGTAAAACCTGCAGCTCTTATCAAAAACATGGTGCTACTGATGTTATCTCCAGGAAATTGTGTGATTTATTTGTTCCCAGGAAATTAAAGCTGCCATAGATCACAGCAGTTATAAAATATTAAATTTCATGAATTATCAACATACAAAATCTACTATATGGACAAAAGTTTGTGGACATCTGATTATAAGATTCTGTGGGCTTTCTCCCCATTTGTTGTTTTGCTCTTTTGGGAAGTACTAAATTCTGGAGTGTGCATGTGGAGATTTGTGCTCATTCAGCCAAAGTGTGTAAGTAAAGTCAAGTACTGATGTAGGTGAGGTGAGGAGGCCTGGGGTGCAGTCAGGGTTCCAATTTCAGCCCAAATGTGTTCTATAGGGCTGAAGTCAGAGCTCTATAGCAGGTCACTCAAGATGTTTCACTTTGCTCACAGGAGCACGGTCATGCTGGAAAAGATTCAATTAAATAGAAAATGTAATATATATAGATATTGGGTGCAATTGTTTGCTTCCAACTTTGTGATAACAGTTTGGGGTAGAATCACATATTACTGGTGCACCGATTTGTCCATATAGTGATGTAGCATATGTTCCTGCTCAAACGGTTATTATTTTTGTTTGCATCACTATATGATCTCTTGTAATTAACTGATTTGGATCTATTTCCCAAAATATAAAAAGAAAATCCATAATTTAAACTTGGGTGTGAAATGGGGTTTACACTTTCTCATTCCTGAAAGCAAACAATGCTGTTAAGTACAGTGGAACCCGGTTATTTTGAGGGCCTAGGGGACGCCAAAAAGCATCGAGATAACCGATGATCGATGATCGAAAACCAATATGGCGGCAATATATTAACATGCTTGAAATTTCTTTATGTATGTGATGTGCGTTAATAAATGAGAATGTGCATGGGCGTGTTTATGGAGGTTTTTTTACACAACAGCGTTGCCGCGATTTGATTGATTGGTCATGCGGATCGAGATAACCTGTAATGCGGATAAGGAGGCGGAAGCCGAAGTAAACGCAAACAAAGTTTATTGAGAATACTCAGGAGATAATCCACCAATACTTGTAGCGAAGCAGTAATATCCAGTGGTGCGCTCCGGGAGCACGGTCCACGAAGTTCTGTGAAAGCAGAGACAGTTCGTAGAGAATCCACAGATCCGCGCTATGGAAAGCGCAGCGCTGGGCAGCAACGGATAAACGTGGTGCAGACAGCATGAACATGGAAAACAGCAGGATGGGGGTAATCCGGGGTGCTGTTGAGAGAATGAGGAGTCCGAGAAGAAGGGTACGTATACGCGATTACACAGACCGACATGAACCAACACATACGATCATGCACAAAAAATAACGGACCGTGAGTGTGTGGAGGTGAGGGGCTTAACTAGGAGATGGGATGAGTGAGTGAATGAGAGTCAGGTGTGTGTGATCAGCATGACTGCGACGAGCTCCGTGCGGAGAAGAAGCAGGGTGCTTCGGGGGATTCCTGACATAAACGACGTTAAGTGGCAAATTTGCCCCCCCCTTATGCTCGAGATGTTAGGGTTCGGCAACATAAAAAAATCTACATAACTGATTAAAAAATGCTTAGACAAAGCGAGAATTTGGCGGTTCCACTTCAAAACGTCGACTTAATAGGGTTTGTGAGTTAACCGAGGTCGAGATAAGTGGGTTCCACTGTATATATTTAAAAAGAAAAAAAAAATGTAAATAAAATTCCTTAGTAAAAGAAATGGTGTAACTTACAGCTAATCCACAAATATCAAGGTTTGGTAATAATAATGATAGGCTATGTGAAAAAGATCGATATGTACAATATAACCTGACCTCTGTTCTTTTTAATACATTAAAGAAAGCCCACTTTGTGCAAAGAATTTGCCAATACAATATGATACAAATTGGTCTGCAGGATACAGAAAATTTCAGTCTCAGTAAAAGACAAAATGTGTTCCTTCTTTATTTTGAACCTACACTTCATGAAATGAAGACTTTTTAATAAGAACGTGTTGTTGCACTTACATTTAGATTACATTTATGGCATTTGGCAGATGCCCTTATCCAGAGCGACTTACAACTGAGTATTGGAAGGTTAAGGACCTTGCTCAAGGGCCCAGCAATGGGAGCTCGGTGGTGGTACGATTTGAACCCGTGCTTTTCCAATCCAAAGTCCACTGCTTTAACCACTGAGCTCCCACTGCTGGACCCTTCAACAGAATCCAAGTTGCTTGAGGTCCAGTGTAAAGTTTGCACAGTCAGTGGTGGTTTGGGGATTCATGTCATCTGCTGGTTGTTTTATCAAGTCCAAGGTCAGCACAGCCGTCTACCAGGAAGTTTTAGAGCACTTCTGCTGACCAGCTTTATGGAGATGCTGATTTCATTTTCCAGCAGGATTTGGCACCTGCTCACACTGCCAGCAAGCAGCAAATGTTGGTTAAATGAGCATGGTGTTGGTATGCTTGACTGTCCAGCAAACTCACCAGACCTGAACCCCATAGAGGATCTATAGGGTATTGTCAAGAGGAAAATGAGAAACAAGAGACCAAAACATGCAAATGAGCTGAAGGCCACTGTCAAAGAAACCTGGGCTTCCATACCACCTCAGCAGTGCCAAATACTGATCACCTTCATGCCACGCCGAATTAAGGCAGTAATTAAAGCAATGGGGGCCACAACCAAGATTTGAGTACATATGCAGTAAATTAACATACTTTCCAGAAGGCCAGCAATTTACTAAACATGTTTTTTTAAATGGTCTTATGAAGTTTTCTAATTTTATTATAGTGAATTGGTGGGTTTTTGTTAATTGTGAGGCAAAATCATCAAAATGAAAAGAAACACTTGAAATATATCAGTGTGATGAATCTATATAATATACACTATATACAAGTTTTACTTTTTGTATTGAATCACTAAAATAAATAAACTTTTTAATGATAGTCTAATTTATTGAGATGCACACATGCGATGCCTTCAGTCATAGAGCTACTTAGTGAGATTAAAAGTTATGGATAAATCAGTTTGATCTAGAAATACTGAAGTTGTGTTTTAAAGAGAAAAAAGATTTGTGCCGTGTTTATCGATCTAATCACATTCAGCTGCCTGAGAGGAAGTAACCATTATAAAGAATCATGTTTGAATTATATCAGTGATTAACAAACAAAAGATTTTCTCTATTAGTCCCCATTTGTTGTTTTGCTCTTTTGGGAAGTACTAAATTCTGGAGTGTGCATGTGGAGATTTGTGCTAAATTCAGCCAAAGTGTGTAAGTAAAGTCAAGTACTGATGTAGGTGAGGTGAGGAGGCCTGGGGTGCAGTCAGGGTTCCAATTTCAGCCCAAATGTGTTCTATAGGGCTGAAGTCAGAGCTCTATAGCAGGTCACTCAAGATGTTTCACTTTGCTCACAGGAGCACGGTCATGCTGGAAAAGATTCAATTAAATAGAAAATGTAATATATATAGATATTGGGTGCAATTGTTTGCTTCCAACTTTGTGATAACAGTTTGGGGTAGAATCACATATTACTGGTGCACCGATTTGTCCATATAGTGATGTAGCATATGTTCCTGCTCAAACGGTTATTATTTTGTTTGCATCACTATATGATCTCTTGTAATTAACTGATTTGGATCTATTTCCCAAAATATAAAAAGAAAATCCATAATTTAAACTTGGGTGTGAAATGGGGTTTACACTTTCTCATTCCTGAAAGCAAACAATGCTGTTAAGTACAGTGGAACCCGGTTATTTTGAGGGCCTAGGGGACGCCAAAAAGCATCGAGATAACCGATGATCGATGATCGAAAACCAATATGGCGGCAATATATTAACATGCTTGAAATTTCTTTATGTATGTGATGTGCGTTAATAAATGAGAATGTGCATGGGCGTGTTTATGGAGGTTTTTTTACACAACAGCGTTGCCGCGATTTGATTGATTGGTCATGCGGATCGAGATAACCTGTAATGCGGATAAGGAGGCGGAAGCCGAAGTAAACGCAAACAAAGTTTATTGAGAATACTCAGGAGATAATCCACCAATACTTGTAGCGAAGCGGTAATATCCAGTGGTGCGCTCCGGGAGCACGGTCCACGAAGTTCTGTGAAAGCAGAGACAGATCGTGTAGAGAATCCACAGATCCGCGCTATGGAAAGCGCAGCGCTGGGCAGCAACGGATAAACGTGGTGCAGACAGCATGAACATGGAAAACAGCAGGATGGGGTAATCCGGGGTGCTGTTGAGAGAATGAGGAGTCCGAGAAGAAGGGTACGTATACGCGATTACACAGACCGACATGAACCAACACATACGATCATGCACAAAAAATAACGGACCGTGAGTGTGTGGAGGTGAGGGGCTTAACTAGGAGATGGGATGAGTGAGTGAATGAGAGTCAGGTGTGTGTGATCAGCATGACTGCGACGAGCTCCGTGCGGAGAAGAAGCAGGGTGCTTCGGGGGATTCCTGACATAAACGACGTTAAGTGGCAAATTTGCCCCCCCCTTATGCTCGAGATGTTAGGGTTCGCAACATAAAAAAATCTACATAACTGATTAAAAAATGCTTAGACAAAGCGAGAATTTGGCGGTTCCACTTCAAAAACGTCGACTTAATAGGGTTTGTGAGTTAACCGAGGTCGAGATAAGTGGGTTCCACTGTATATATTTAAAAGAAAAAAAAATGTAAATAAAATTCCTTAGTAAAAGAAATGGTGTAACTTACAGCTAATCCACAAATATCAAGGTTTGGTAATAATAATGATAGGCTATGTGAAAAAGATCGATATGTACAATATAACCTGACCTCTGTTCTTTTTAATACATTAAAGAAAGCCCACTTTGTGCAAAGAATTTGCCAATACAATATGATACAAATTGGTCTGCAGGATACAGAAAATTTCAGTCTCAGTAAAAGACAAAATGTGTTCCTTCTTTATTTTGAACCTACACTTCATGAAATGAAGACTTTTTAATAAGAACGTGTTGTTGCACTTACATTTAGATTACATTTATGGCATTTGGCAGATGCCCTTATCCAGAGCGACTTACAACTGAGTATTGGAAGGTTAAGGACCTTGCTCAAGGGCCCAGCAATGGGAGCTCGGTGGTGGTACGATTTGAACCCGTGCTTTTCCAATCCAAAGTCCACTGCTTTAACCACTGAGCTCCACTGCTGGACCCTTCAACAGAATCCAAGTTGCTTGAGGTCCAGTGTAAAGTTTGCACAGTCAGTGGTGGTTTGGGATTCATGTCATCTGCTGGTTGTTTTATCAAGTCCAAGGTCAGCACAGCCGTCTACCAGGAAGTTTTAGAGCACTTCTGCTGACCAGCTTTATGGAGATGCTGATTTCATTTTCCAGCAGGATTTGGCACCTGCTCACACTGCCAGCAAGCAGCAAATGTTGGTTAAATGAGCATGGTGTTGGTATGCTTGACTGTCCAGCAAACTCACCAGACCTGAACCCCATAGAGGATCTATAGGGTATTGTCAAGAGGAAAATGAGAAACAAGAGACCAAAACATGCAAATGAGCTGAAGGCCACTGTCAAAGAAACCTGGGCTTCCATACCACCTCAGCAGTGCCAAATACTGATCACCTTCATGCCACGCCGAATTAAGGCAGTAATTAAAGCAATGGGGCCACAACCAAGATTTGAGTACATATGCAGTAAATTAACATACTTTCCAGAAGGCCAGCAATTTACTAAACATGTTTTTTTAAATGGTCTTATGAAGTTTTCTAATTTTATTATAGTGAATTGGTGGGTTTTTGTTAATTGTGAGGCAAAATCATCGAAATGAAAAGAAACACTTGAAATATATCAGTGTGATGAATCTATATAATATACACTATATACAAGTTTTACTTTTTGTATTGAATCACTAAAATAAATAAACTTTTTAATGATAGTCTAATTTATTGAGATGCACACATGCGATGCCTTCAGTCATAGAGCTACTTAGTGAGATTAAAAGTTATGGATAAATCAGTTTGATCTAGAAATACTGAAGTTGTGTTTTAAAGAGAAAAAAGATTTGTGCCGTGTTTATCGATCTAATCACATTCAGCTGCCTGAGAGGAAGTAACCATTATAAAGAATCATATCAGTGATTAACAAACAAAAGATTCCACTTCTGCTTCTCTATTTTCAGCTGATTCCTGTTTCCGCATGATGGGACAAGCTCGATCAGAGCAGACATGACTCAACACAAACGACACACAGTGCTGCAAGTTTTCAACTTTTATTTTCCTATAAGACGATCGGAAATATTAATAAAACACCTCAATTTCTTATCTCAAGTCAGTTATAAACAAATCTTTTGACAAAGAAGTAATACAAAAAACCAAAAGGTAAAAACATCATTTAACATTTCAATAGCAAAAAAAACAACATTTCCATAGCTCTTTAGGAAATAAAAATGCAATATATTAAAAAGAGAAATAGAAGTATGCACATGCTCACACAAACGCACACACTTACGCATGCATGCACACACACACACTCATGCATACTGTGCGTTTCATAAAAACAGGGTCTTTAATCCTACCACACAAAATATTTCAGGGAAAAAAAATAACCTTTTATTTAAAAAAAAAACAAGCTTTTATCATTAGTGCCATCAAGGCGCCCTGGCGCTTTGCTTTGTGGAGTCATGAGTTAAGATATAATAAAAGGACTGATATTACAGTAGGCGCTTTTTCCACACCAAGACAACAAACTAATCCAAAATAAATTACAAAATTACAACCAAAGATATAATAATTGAAAAAAAGTGTCCTGAATTTTTTGCTTCGTTTCAACTGAAAATCAGCGCAGACAGTTTCTACCCATCGTTCTTCACATGCACAGGAGATTACAGCTGTGTGTAACTGCATGTTATTGATGTACACGCTGCAGAAATGAAATGATCCTCCTCAAACTGATCCTAACGCATAGTAAAATCTGATTACTATTAAAAAAAAAATGAGCAAAGCATCATGATACTCCTTTGAACAAAACGATAACATTTTATACATTTTTTTTAATAATTATTTTTATATGAATATTAAATGTATGCTTTACAAGCATTAAAAAAATAAATGCACATTTTGTTGCAACAGTACCTATAACTAATAAAAAAAAGTGGGGGAAATAGAAGTTTCATTCTACTGTCTCGAAATCTTTCTGTGATACTACAATAGTTGATTGGTATTCTCTCCTCCATTTTACTCCACTGAATATTTAAACACTTTAAAAGAAAAGAGGGGGTTAGTAAAACTGCAGATGAAGCGCATGGCAACGATGACCGTTTGAAGATGAGGACTGTTCGTGTCAGGGCTCTGGGTCTTCCTTCTCGGCCTCCTCCTTCATTTTCTGTTCCTGCATGCGATTGCGAACTGAACCTTGGAAACAACAAAGCGCTATAAGTTAATAAGCCACAAGCTTTTGGAGAACAAGAGAAAGACAAGTTCAAATCAGAGAGAAGTAGTGGACAAATCTGTAGGCAGGATTGTGCGAGTTATTTGTGCTTTCATTCATAGTTCCCTGGAGTAGAAGGTTATCGGTTACTTGCGTTTATTCTTCTCGTGTGCAGAAAGAGAAGACCCGGGGAAAGAAAAGTATATTATCTTCTGACATGTACGTCTATGCATAATCTTTGCACAGTATATTGTATATTACTATATACACACACCATATAGTTTTACCTACTGCACCTTCTGTACATTAATCAGCCTCATCCCTGTATATATAGACCTCATGCCCTATTTATCTGAATAGTTATTTATTGTAAATAGGTCACTTATGCACTTCTGGTTAGATGCTAACTGCATTTCCTTGGCTCTGTACATGTACCTTGCACAATCACAATGAAGTTGAATCTAATCACTGTTTACGTGCTGTTTTTGTGCACCTACTCGATTGCTGCTGTTGATGTATTGCATGATATTTTGTGTAAACTGTGTGCTTACAAGTACACTTGTTTACAGTTATTTTATCTTGCAGATTGTACTGCATAACATACATGTGTTGTTTTACATAGTACCAGGGCTCTGGAGAAATGTCTCCGTGTTTCACTGTGTACTGTTTCAGTTAATATATAGCAGGAATGAGAATAAAAGCTTCTTGACTTGTACTTGTTCGACCATTTAACATGGTACAGTTTTCTCTTTGATTTCTTCAAAGGTTTTTAGCCCTCACGGTCACCATTGCGAGAAAATAATTCTAGACTCCAAAACACGTTTAAAGAATAGGATAAGCACAATGGCAAGGCCGGATCTACTGGGGTGGCAACTACCACCCTAGAAAAAAGCTTTGCCACCCCAGCACTGGTATTCCAATGTATGAAATATACATTTTATTAGTTTCCACCACCGATTTACAGCAGCGGCGCTTAAATGTAATGACAAAAAAAGCCATATACTTGTAAATAATGGCAAGACCTCTCATATTCTATTTAAGTGTAGTGTAAACAAACTGCTTGGTTTTAGTGAAGCAAACACATTCAATGCAATATTTAGTTCATTATGACTAATTTTGATGATATCTTCTTGTGTATTAATAAGATAACAGCTTAAATCTATTTTTAAATTTTGGGATTAAAAATTGGGATACCAGTGCTGGAGAGGCATAAGTACACAACACTGGTACCCCAATGTATAAAATATAAATTTAACAGCTTAACTATATTTTTAAACTATTTTCAATAGTATGTTGTTCAGTAAATGTTTACTACTGTTTACTGTTTACCTGCACACTGCCATAAGCATTTTTTTTGTGTGTTATACTGTGTGTATATATATATATATATATATATATATATATATATATATATATATATATATATATATATATATATATATATCCTCATATATAATTTTTATATAGTTTTATACTTTATTTATCTGCCTTCTTTTTCTTTGTTTTTATTTTTTTAAGTTCTCTTTTTCACCCCATTTTATTCCCTAATGCCGGACCGTCGTAAAAAGCATTTCACTGCATGTCGTACCCTGTATGTATGTGTATGTGACAAATACATTTTTATTTGATTTGATAGCTTGTGTCTTAAGGATCGATCAGGATTGATCCTAAAGACATAAAAATAAATGACTTTAATTTTTATAGACCGATATAAAAATGTGAGCCGCAGTGTATACACTAAATGTTTACCACTAGGGGTCGCTTAAGTTATTTAAATTAGTTGTATTATTTTATTTTATTTATCACAGCACGATAAATAAATTAATTCTGAATATTAAAAAATAATTCATATATAAGAGGATTTTCCTTAACTTTTAGAATTTTTTGCAGCATATTACACGAGAGTGCGAACGCTTAAAAAAAAAAGAAGAAAAAATAGAGAAAATATGGCAAAACTCCAGGGAGAAGATAAAATTGAATGCGCTAATAAGAAAGCAAGGATTTATTTAGACAGTTATCTTCATTGAAGCAATGGTCAAGCTGAACATTGATTCTGTAATCTGTATCCAATCTCTAGCCCTAGATATGCAGGCCCACGTTAAATAGCCTTTAACAGACAATAAGGGCTTCATTTCAATCAGCAATACGAGTGAAAGGCATGAAAAATCATGCATAACTTCAATTCAATTTGCTCCTGTTGTTTGTTCATCAGTTAAAAAGAAGATCCTGAAATGAGAACTCTGTCCTTGTGAACACTTGCATGTTGTTACATGGTTTTTAAGGTAATCAGTGAAACGGATAGATTTGATTGATATTTATATTACATTACAAACAAAAGAATAAAATATGCTGCTGTTATATTTGTTCATTAGGTTTAAGAAAAAAATAAAGTAGAACCTGCTGCAAGTAAAAAATCCTAATGAATAGTTGCAAGTTGCAGCTAACTGTATGCATTCTGCTGTTTTTGCATTTATTAAAAATGTATACAACTGCTTTTCATGTTAAAATAGGGGTCTCCTGAAAAACAAAAAAAGGTTGGGAACCGCTAGCGTAGCTAATGAACTTCATAGAGAGACTTACTCATCTCAGCCAGCTTCTTATCCAGTGTGGATTCACCATTTGGTTTACTGTAAAAGACACACAAAAATTGTTAAAAATGGATGACTATGGCTTTAAAAAAAAATGTAATCTGTTGTAGACACTACAATATTCTGAAGCATTAATAGGGGGCTGACCTCCCATCAGCTTCATCCTGTCCATCCGCATCAAAACGTAAGCGCTTCAGAGGTTTGGGGATGGAGTCTCCAGCTAGGCTCCTCTTCAGAGGCCAATCTGTGCTACTGACCATCTGGTTGATCTTCTGGAACTTGTCTGAGGTCTGCTTCCAGGAATAACAGACACGCTTAAGTAACACAGTTCAACATGTACAAATTGCAATGACTGCAATGAAAACAAAGCACAATGAGATGATAGCAAGAGAAGAAACTATTTACAGTTCCCTGTGTTATTATAACAGGAGCATTGCCATGCTGGAACAGGTTTGAGTTTCAGAGTTCAAGTAAATGCAAAATTTTATTACACCGCATCCCAAGACGTCATATACAATTGCGTGTCTCCTGCTTTGAGGTAACAGTTTGGAGAAGAACCACATATGCCAGGAAAAGATCAGGTGACCCAATACTTTTGTCAATATAGTGCTTCTACATAAGGCAGTATTAATACTACTATTTCCTAGTGTGGGGGGGATAAATAAATAATAATTAATAAATACATCTACTAAGGTACACTAATAACAGCAACTATTTAAAAATACAGTATCATTACTATTTCCTAGCTACAGTGCAGTAAAGTACAAAATTGACTCACCCCGAACGATTCTCCAATGGACACAAGGATCCTGTAAGAAAGGCACAAATTGCAAGTTTTAGCAATAACACAGTTAAGGTTGTTGTGTGTGTTCATTTGTTTCATAGATTTCTATCACAATGTACTCTAAGACTGTTCCTGACCTAGACCGAGGTGTCATGGCTGCTGGGGTCAAACGACTGCTCTTTAACGGGGAGATGTAGAGGTTCCCACCAGGCACTTTGAGGGGGGAGCTGGGATACATGTAGGGGCTCCTGGGAATATGTGGAATGGGAGACAGGGGAGGGGGCTGAGAGGGGGGTGAAAAGAAAGAGAGTGAGAGACACCATGTCAATAATAGAAGCTGCATATCACGACATGGTGGTGTTATTATTTTTGTCCAACAGGGGACAGCACAGCACACAATTATACACGATGCATTATACACGATGCAAAGCTAGTTACCCGAATAGACGCGTACTGCAGGATGTTCGTCTTCAACTTCTGCATAAACACCAAGTTGTAGAAGACGATAATGGAATCGTATTGGCCGTCTCTGATGAGCACACGCTTAAAAGTCTGGATGATGAGGAACAAACAACATGAGTGGCAATATCACAAGCAATTTCTCTGTATTCATTAAAAATAATCAAAAGTATAAACAAACAAATTTTTAACGCAGACCTCCTGGTTTGTGTTGGGAAGCTCTTTGTATGCCGTGACTATTGTCTTGAAGCGCAAATCCACATTTTTCACCTTGCAAATGGCATACATGGCAGACATCATCAGCTGAAACAGAAATGTATTGTCAGGATATCTTTAATTTAAATTCTAATTAAAACATATCTACTGAAAGAAGCGATGTAACTGAAAACATATTTAACAAAGTCCAAATATATATATATATATATATATATATATATATATATATATATATATATATATATATATATATATATATATATATATATATATATATATATATACACACACACACACACACACACACATATTCTATATAAAATGTTTCTCTCTCTCTCTCTCTATTTATATATATATATATATATATATATATATATATATATATATATATATATATATATATATATATATATATATATATATATATATATATATATAAATAATTTTTATATAATTATATATTTAAATTCATCCTAGAAGCCACAGTTCTGATAAAAAAAAAGATTAAATTACAATAACTACATTGTCATGTGCAAAGACATTTTTATATACTGCTTGTACATACTGTGGGAAAAAACAGTGTGAGAACTACAAGCTGGACACACTGCTTACATTAATTCAAGAAGGAACATCTAAATTTCGAAACACAGCTGATACACAACACTTATTATTAGATAAAAGCAGAGTCATGAAGGCAATTGCTCATCAGACAAAATCTTCCACTATGTTTAGTGACTGAGAAGTAAACTTAAAATACATTAATGGAACAAAACAACTCATACCACACATACAAACCCAAACCTGAACATTTATTAAAGAATGTATTAAGCAATTTGAATTCAGGACAGTTCAGGCTAAAGTTTCTTGTCAACTAATTGGAGACTTCTTCCATAAATGTTAAAGATTCTTCTTGCAGCCAATGACACCATATAAACAATAACATTGATCTATCTTTTATTTTTAAATCTTTTTTTTTTGTGACTAGCAAGTAGCTGTTACTATATAAATGACAGGTTAATACAAGCACAGAAAGCTTAACATTTCAATATTAATAGAACAGATCCACTGTGGGAGCCATAGTGAAAAACTTTAAATGTATTCCAAATGCAGTTTCTAAAACCATCAAACGCTATGATGAAACAGGCTCTCATGAAGATCGTCCCAGGAAAGGAACATCAAGGGCTACCTCTGCTGCAGAGGATAAATTCATTAGAATTACCACCATCAGAAACTAGTGATTTTTAGTGATGCTTCTTCGGGTTCAAGTTACAGACATACAAGAAAAACATGCAGGATATTTAAAAATGAAGGAAAAGTGAAGAAACAGATTAATATGGAAAAATTGTTCTATTTTACATTTTGAAATAATGAAATCAGTTAGGTGAATTTACAGACTACATTTACACATGGACTAGTCACTTTTTGTTTCTTTCAGATTTAATGGCCACCCGCTGATTACAGACATGCTGGAATTTAGCCTCAGGTGAATGAACATAAAGTGGGTTCTAAGAGAATGATAAGGCTGCAGTAAATGTAAACAGTGACTTGAGAACCAAAAAAATATAAACATGGTGAATGGGATGGGTCCCAAAAGAAACAGCTGAGAGCAGCCCTCTTGGAAAAATTCTAACACATGCTCTAAGTGAAGCACAGGGTAATACCTGGTCTAGGTGTCGGTCCTTCATTAGCTCATACTCGTTCTGGAGTGTGTGCTGGAGCAGGGTCCATATGATGACCTCGAGCTCGGGATGAGAGGTCAGAAGTTGAGAGAAAAGCATTTTCAGTCGAAGGTAGGCCATTCTGTATACTATTTAAAAAAAAGAAAAACAAAGAACGTCACCAATTAGGATTATGTTTCAAGCCTAACAAACTGCCCATGTGCCACAACTGAGTGGAAATTTACACTCAATGCAAATGATGCACTCATGGGTACATGGCGGAAACAATTTAAGTGTTGTTCCCAGCAATTATCGCTAGATCCGTTATCTAAAAGATAAGAGATGGTGTACATTTTTTATAGAAGAGGCTGAGGGAGTTGGAGCGATGCTGTCTGGTGCCTGGGGCAGGGGGATGTGATGGGGGCAGGGCTGGTATGTCTGCCTCTGCTACTGCTGCTGCTGCTGCTGCTGCTGCTGGTGGTGGTGGTGGTGGTGCAACTCGACGACTCGGACGCACAGGAGACAGATATCTGTCAGAAAGAAACAGGATGAGAAGATACAGATACCCTTGGAATTATTATTTTTTTTTCCCTTGAAGAAAATATTTCCTGCATTTCCCCATTTCCAGTAATGACCCTCCACCGAAAGTACGTTTTTGTACAGTGTATAGCCAAAAGTTTGTAGATATCTAATCATTACTCACATATGCGTCAAAAATCCAACGACATCTTCTCAGCATTTACACTAGATTTTGGGGTGTGGCGTTGGAGGTCCTGTCAACCAACCTTTTCAAACCATTTCTTTTTTGGGTGCTCACTTTGCCAAACTGGACCAGATTTTTTTTTAAAAGACAAGAATTCTTAAACTAATAGAAACTAGTGAGTGTGACTATAAGAATTTGAAGGCATCACAGTTTGGTCATTTCCTTTCTCCAACACACTAATCCCAGAAATCAATCTGTTTATGAGATCTGAATCAAAGCGATTAAATAACCAAACTATGTGGAACACTGGATTGCTCTAGTGCTCCCAGACCCTCATCACTATCACAGGCAGGAAATGTTTTTTTAGTTTTAGCTTAATCCAATTAAAAAAAAAAAAACAGGAAGCATAAAATCAACATACAAAAGAAGCCCAGGGGCAAACTATAAGACTGCAGCGTCAAGCTTTCTTCTTTTGTTCTTTCAGTATTCAGATCTGCTTTTACAGGTGTATTTGACAAATATAACTATTTTGGGGAAAATGGTTAAAACACTTTATATAAATATATAATAAAAAAAAATTAAAGAATGGGGCAAAAGGTGAATTAAGTATTTAAAAAAAAAAAAAAAAAAAAAAAACATGCATATCACACAGGCAAGTGCATTAAATGGTCGGGGGGGGGGTGTATACACCATAATATCCGGACTATAAAGCGCACCCACTGAATATTTAAAATATTTTTATTTTGAACATAAATGAGCCACACCTGTCTATAAAATAATCTAATCTAATTTGTCTACACTAATATACTTTACACAGGCTTTAACGAAAGACACGTTACACATGGTGTAACGGGTGAAATATGTTGCGCTTCCTTTAAGAGCAGAGCGGTATTTTGGGAATAGCCTGGCACTGCGTTTTTCCGGTATTACTGCTTGTGTTCAAGACCGAGGAATATGTCCTTATTATTTTCTGATGCTGATTTCTACGTTTCTTTGACTAACCCGCAACGCTGTTGCCAAGAATAATAAAAAAGCACAAGGTTTGGAAACCTGCCTGTGCTTATATGATTTCTGTTGCAACTGGAGTTAGCAAACTCTCCCTTCACCCAGACTCAACGCGTTACAACGACTTGTATCTAAACAGTAGCCTACCAAGAAAGTCATTGTTCACTGTCTTCCTCCTTCCTTTTACAATTATTTCCCACGATGCTGTGCAGCTCAGAACACAGGTGAGGTTTTTTTTTTCGCTTCCGTTCGGAAATTTCATTGGTCTAATGTTATGGGGTTCAGTTTTTGGCTTAAAGTTTGTGAAACCGGGAAAAAACCCAGGAAAAATTCATAAATAAGCCGCTTCGTTGTTTAAGCCGCGGGGATCAAAACGTAGGAAAAAAGTAGCGGCTTATAGTCCGAAAAATACAGTAAATGAACATGTAAACGAGTCTAAATCCTGACCAGAATCTCACATTATTACTGAGGTATCACTTGCTGAACTCTGGAGCGTGCTGGACAGGTAACACAGAAGACAGAATGAAGCAGGTGCAGAATGAAGAAGAGAGGAATGAAGTGAAAACAGTGAGGGGGCGAGAAGATTCAGGTCAAAGAAAACGACAGAAAGTTTCCAAAGTTCGGAATCATTTCAAAATAAAAACAAAATAAAACACCGTACAGTGCGGTTCCTGTTTTTAAAGTCATTTAAAATAGATTATTATATTTTATTTTATATACAGTACGTTCAAAAAGTCCCGGGGCAGTGGCCGCGTAGAGCAGGTGGTGGAGCACTTTTTTTAAAGCTGGCGATAAACAGATTTTGTTCGTGGAAAATTTCAACGGATTTTCCCGGAGACGAGAAAATTACATTGCGAAACTGTGCGAGATTTAACAAATAAATGCATGAGTGAGAACAAGTTTCATTAAACGAATAGTTTTCCATAACCTACTGTGGTCACTGCAGAGGGACTTTTTGAACGCAATTGCATTTGTATTTTGATGTAATACAGCTATTAAATGCACTAAATGGGTTTAGTTTTCAGCGATATTCTTGTGTGCAATTTCAGCAATAAATGATTTCTAAAAATAAAAAACAAATTACTTGTCCATTTGTCTAATTTTCTCCTTCTTATTTAGCATTGCTCTTTAATAAAGAAAAGGTATTTCTTATCTCATTACTCGATGAATCGTTAGAATAATCATTAGAATGCTCAATTACTAAAATAATCGATAGCAGCAGCCCTAATACTGAACCCCAGTGTTTTTTAAGCGACAGGCTCCTGAGTGCCTGATGGTCTCGGCTACCCCAGGAAATGCGTTCTGGAAAAACCAGCTGAGCAAATCTCACTTCTGTATCTGTATCCTTTTTTTTTTTTTATTTATGTCCCCAACTTTCTCTTGTGGTAAACCAGCATCAGACTTGAAAGACTGCCCAATTTGGTACAAACAGTCAACGTACAGATCAGCTGCCGTGTGGTTGTGCTGTAGTGGCTGGTTCAGGGTGGCAGGAGGTTCCGCTTGCTCTCCAGAACCGTCCTCACGCGACAGCCTCAGCAGCTCAAACAGGAGAGAACCCTAAAAGACAAACAAATATTTATTATTATTATTTTTTTATTTTTTTTATTTACTCCTTGTACATCATATGGACATGTGAATTAGCAATACACACTTAGTAATCAATAAGTTTGGAGATTTTTTAGTTTGTGTTACACAGACCCAAGCAGTCTGCTTTCTGTTCCTTAAAATGCATCTCTATGAGATTAGAGCTGTATGGTCTTTGATAGTTGTGGTGTATGTTCGAACAGTGACCTTTTTTTTTTTTCAAGTAAAGTAATTGTGTAATGATCTGCATTTGACTGCGATACTACAGTAACCTTTGCTTTGTGTTTTTTTGTATACCCCTAGAATTGTGCAAGTTTTATATACAAGTTTAATAATACGTGTACGAGTACGTGTACCGTTTCACCCCTGGCTGGTTCTGAATTATACAACAGTGTTCAAACTACCATGACCAAAGACCTTTGTACAAATTCTTCGTCATAAATTTTGTCCTCGTCGGTTTTCTAAATCGTTGCTCAACAGTGTGATACTGTAATAGTTTTTAAATCAGTTGCCACTCAAACTACACTACGATTAATATAACTGCATAATATAATTAAGCGACATCAGTGCAAAAGCAAACCGCCTCAGATTAAACAATTAAAACAATGTACCATACATGAAAGGAAATGTATTCCTCATAAGTGAGTGTGATTTCCCCCGAAAGCTATTCAAAAGTTTATAATCATTTTTGCTTTATAGTTCAGCACAAATCTGGAAGCTACCACAGGGTGGAAACCAGTCACAACTGACATCATGGTTATGCATCAAGATAAGCAAATCTTAGTCATTTAGTTCCCACCAACACGATAAAAAAAAAACTGGGACTCACCAACAATTTCCGTCATATCAGTGACGTGCCAATGTGAAACCACACTGTACTGTCAATTACATTTACCTCTTTTGAAATATATATTCACAATGTAGAATTATCAAAGTATACCAATTTCTTCAGGCAATAAATAAAAAAACACAATACAAAAAAACCCCAAATATTTTGCTTACTACTAACTGATATGGCAATAAAGAAAATGTTATAATTTGACTCATTTTCTACCAAATGATAATGGTGTTGACACTAATTTCCAATGAGTTTGTGTGCAATGTTAGGCAACCTAGCCCTGCTTGTTACATTAGGAACAGCTTTTCATTTCTCGCTTTTTCTCACGACAAACCTATAACAATCTCATCGAGTAAGGATAATTACTGTGAACTGAAAAGGGTACTGAAACTCAGAGGCACAGGAAGAAACTGAGCTTAACGTGTAATGTGCAAAAGCTCCTCCCTCCCTTTCGCTGTCGATCAGCGCTCATTCCTCATTGCTTTATTGGCGAACAGCATGAACAGCAGCAAGGTGCCTCCTTCCGTGGCAGAGCAACGGGTGGGAAGCTGAAGGAACATGATAAGATGTCAAAATAAACCCGATTTATTGGATAACTGAATGGATTAAGAAGAGGAAGGCAAACAAGAGAAGGCAGCTGGATATTTATCTCAATGAAGAATCTCCAAATAGGAAAAGCAGAAAGATGAGTTTCAAAACAGTGGATTGAACAGCGCTGGGTGTGATTTCCTGCTGACTGAACCACAAAAGAGGTGGAGGGGGGATATTTCTAAATAATCCTAGATGCAAAGTGTCTTGTGAATGTGAGGTTGAGCACGAGTACAAGCCCAGAAGCCCACGTGCAGGATCACACCATCAAAACCGCTGTAAGAACAAATTTTTCTTCTTTTTTCCTTTTTTTTTTAAAAACATCCCGCTGAGCAATGCTACATATCCAAATCTCCAATCAGGACTGCGACATCTGATATGCAAAATCCTACAGAGATTTTTTACAAAATCCAATAAAACCTCTATGCGTACTACTTAACTGATCACTGAACTGATGATGCAAATCAATACTACTGAAGGGAACTGTTCTGTTCAGGATAACTTTAAATACATGCTATTCAGCTCAGCATTCAGCATTGTTTTCATCGTCGGACTGCTTTTCAACATCGTGGCTTTGTACATCTTCACTTGTTCGCTGAAACAAAGAACGAGACCACCACCTACATGCTTAATCTTGTAGTGTGCGACACACTTTTCGTCCTCAGCCTGCCGTTTCGGATCAGCTACTTTCTCAACGGGAGCTGGAGTTTCGGAAAGACGCTCTGCAAAATCTCCGTGTCGCTGTTTTACATGAACATGTACGGCAGCATTATGTTCCTGACCTGCATCAGTGCTGACCGCTTCCTGGCTATTGTTTACCCGTTCGCCTCCAGGTCACTGAGGACCAAAAGAAACGCGAAAATCGCCTGCTGCACGGTCTGGCTGCTCGTGCTCTCGGTCAGCTTGTCGGCTGGGTTCCAGCTGGAAACGTCCAGCACTAGAAACAACAGCTCCTGCTTTGATAAATTCAGCAAAGATCAGTGGCAATCCAAACTATCCAGTGTGGTGCTGCTCATCGAGACGGTGGGCTTCTTGATCCCGTTGCTTATCAACCTTTTCTGCTCCGGGATGATCTTGAGGACGCTGAGAAAACCGGACGCTATTAAAAACCAAGGGCAGCTCAACAAAGCCAAGATCTTGCGCATGATTGTTGTGCACTTGCTCGTCTTCTGCTTTTGCTTCGTCCCATACAACGTCAATCTAGTGTTTTACACGCTCGTTCGCACCAAAATCATCGATAACTGTGCTGTGGAGACTGTAGTCAAGACCGTCTACCCCATTACATTATGTATTGCTGTGACAAACTGCTGCTTTGACCCAGTTATTTATTACTTCACCTCAGAAACCATACAGAACTGCATTAAGCGCAAGTCGCATTCTCTAAAGAGCAGCAGGGTGCACTGCGAAGGAATAAACGACGAGCCACCTGTGAGCACGGCGCGGTTTCTGATAGCCAAGTTAATATTTAACGAATCTACAGTATGAGGAAACAAAGACGCGGAGAACAACATGTTCCAGTGTGCACTCGAAATTGTATAAGAAAGTTTATTTATTACTTGTGTATGGACGGCAAATTTGTTCTTTCCCCCTATGATAACATGAGCATCTTTATACTTTTCAAAATGCAATACAAGGTGGTTTTACAATCGGTTCCCAGGCTTTTATCCATTTATCCAAAATGTTGTGTAATTAAGCCAATTATAACCTGCTTACAACAAACTCACAATGCATATTTATAAAAATACAAACATTGTTGCTCACACATGCATACATGTATAGTTAATAGTATATATTTAATCTTTTTTTTTTTTTTTTATCTTGAATGCATATCCTTAACAAATGTTTTTTTTTTATATATATATAATTGCATTGCCGTACACCTTTTACGACACTTTTTGAACCCTAAGACTGCAAAATAAAGCATAGGATTATTTTAATCCGACTATTTAAATACTAAGCTAGTAACTTAACTGTGTACAATAACAGTAGCGACACGCTCGCACCCGGGCCAATAGCGATACAAATTGAGTGATGATTATATATGACTTAATAATTATGGGTTGTGATCAGCACATCTATATCTAAAATTAAACATTCACAGACCTCCACATCATGAGGAACCACAGGCCTTAACTAACAATAACTATGTGTTCAGAGTTAAAATAATTTATATAAAATCTTGGTTCAGCTTCTGTTTTTAATCTTTAAGTGGCCATGGTTTACATCGACAAAGCATTTGACATGAATTTTGAACACGGCACATGCTATAGTAGCATCCATCAAGTGACGAGATGCATTAGACGGCAAGTGAATGGTCACTTATTGCAATTAAGGTGTTAAAAAATAAAAAATAAACATTAAAGAGTAAAGATTTCAGTGACCCTGACACAGGTGAAATGGTTGTGATGGCTAAACAACTGGGTCAGAACATCAAAATGGAGGCGTTTAGTGGTTAAGGCTCTGGGTTACTGATCAGAAGGTCAAGGGTTCAAGCCTTGGTATCATCAAGCTGCCACTCTTGGGGTCCTTGAGCAAGGCCCTTAATCCTCTGTGCTCCAGGGACACCGCATCATAGCTGACCCTGTGCTCCGACTCCAGCTTCCGAACATTGCCGCGATATGTGTAGAAAGTATTCCACTATAAATAAAACATCTTTACCTTTCAAACTGCAGATGCGTGTGGGATGCTGCCAGTGTTTAGTCCCTACCAAAACTAGATTTAGCATTACGTGTGTGCATTTTAGGAGGACCTTTTCATGAAATCGAAGTCTTTTTATTACATGGCGGTCCATGCATTCCTGGAATGTGCAGGTTCTTAAATTGTTCTGTACCTTTCAAATCACAGAGAAATGGGTTCCAGCCCTTTTGCTGTTCAAACACATTTGCATGGAGCAGGAGAGCAGGCAAAAGTGTTTCTAAGGCCTATTTGATCTATTCTATTTTTTCCCTGCAAAAGTGGCAAGATTTTTCCTTGATATCTGGCATCTAGTTTTACTGCAGAAATAGAGACTGCTAAGTATATGCATTCGACAGAGGGAATCTTATCCTGATGTTAAAATGTGATGATTGTACATGTTATAAATTTCATGCTCAGGTTCACTGCTAAAGTATCCTGTTAAACATAGATGATATGTAAGGATTTATCAATGCACATCAGCAAATCTCCAACAGATGGTCTTGCATGTTTACACTCGAGCACACACACACACACACTTACGTATGAGGGCTTGCTCAGGTATAAAACCTCCTTCACCAGACAATGAAAGAGTTCATTCCCGATGAGCCAACCTTCACACTCAGCAACATATCCCACGCTCGCAATGGACCAAAGCAACGCAAACCAGTAAGTCGATTTACTGCATATTTACTCTACAACCAATTTCTCGAAAGTGTTTGCTTATAAACCTTTCCTCTGCTATGGTGTATAATTGGTCCATACTTGGGACATAAAATATGAGCTGTGCAAACAATGTGTCACCAAAGCTCATCTTCAGTTCATTATTTCAGAACTGGCCAAGTGAGCAAACACAGGGAATATTTGAAAAGGCAACTCTCAGTAAACGTTGCCTTGCCAAAAGTCGCAACACTGATGTTATTAAGTCAAACGTTTTACATGCAAGCTGTTTAAAAAAATAATAATTTCCTGTCGGGTAGCAAGTAGGTCAGAAAGGAAAAGAGGCTCAATCTGAGCCTGGGTTTGGAATAGTTTTATTTTTGAGACTGGAAATGTTTACATATGTATACATGTACTTTACAAATCTTTTAATTAGGATGGATTTTAATATGATTATAATTATATATATATTGCCAACTAAAGTTATGTTTCAATTGTATTATTATGTTTTTAAATACGCATTTATTAAGGACCGTTTTGAATAAAGTGCTTCACTTGAGAACAAAATTGTAGAGCTTAGTTGTTTATCAACCACTGGGTACTGATGTCAGCTGGTTATGAATGTTTCTAGATCAGTACTAAAAAAACAAAAAAAATGGTGGCGTGTCATTAGTAGCGCAAACCCCCAATTTCACTTGTGGTTTTTTTTTTTATATACTCGTGTTTGAAAATGTAGTTGGGTTTTGACAGCTTGAGTTTTTTATACTCTGATGCATACTGGCTGTTTTGCATTGTACATTTAATAGTGTACATCTTTACACTTTTCTTCCTCACAATTCTCCTAAGCTAAGATTTTTTCTGGGTACAATAAAAGAAGTAACCTTGAGACAACTGTGCTTCCATCTGGCAACGTAAGATTGCCGCAAGTAAATGCAGAATGTTTTTGGTAAAAATCTAATTAACAAATCAGCTTGTGTATGGAAGTACCTATTTAATAATCTTTTAGTAAAAAGATGGTATGGACATGTGTTCTTCAGCCACAAGATTTTATTTATAAAGCACATTGTGTTATACCGCATCTAAAGATGTCCTATACAATTGCGTGCCACCTGCTTTGTGGTAACAGTTTGAAGAAGAACCACATATGGCAGGAAAAGACAGATGCCCCGATACTTTTGTTCATATAGTGTTTATATCTGTATAATTGCAACCAGAAAACTTTCACAGGTGCTGTGATGGTGACAAACCACCAATGGCTAATACTTTGCAAAACTGCAAGCTATTAAATGCATCACTGCCACCACTATATTATAATACAATCTATAAAAAGAAACTCAGCATGAGAAGGTGACTCAGTAGGTGCTGCCAGGAAATGGTGGACACAGACAAGCAGCTGCACCAGAAATAAAGCATTTCCTCATTTGCCCTCATTAAGCTTAATGAATAAACGGAAAAGGAAGCACTGCAGTAGTGACACACCCAATAAATACAAATACAATCACAGATAAGTGTGCAAATGTCACTAACTGCTTTGTACTGTGCAAATATTAAATCGCAATTGTTTGCCTATGAAAATGTTGAGTTGATATTTCAAGTTAAAAAAAATGTTGGCTTAGACTTTGGCAGCTTAGAGGTATTGAACTTATAGCCCTTGAGCAAAGCCTTTAACTGTTCAGTTGTCAATGCCACTGTTGCTCTTCCACAGACAGGTTCAGCCGTGGAACAAAGTCCACTGGTTCTGAGTGATGCATCTAAAGTGGGAGAATAGTACTACAGGAGCTCATCATGGATCTGATGAACAACACAGCTGCCATTCAGACACCATTCAACTGTACTGTGGACATCAGATACCGCTTTACCTACTTCCAGATCTCCTACAGCGTCATCTTCATATGTGGTGTGGCCAGCAACAGCATGGCACTCTGGCGTGTTTGGCTCATGCCATGGACTCTCACTAGCACTGCAGTCTACATGGCCAACTTGGCAGTTGTTGATTTCTTCTTCCTTCTTTCCCTTCCACTGCGTATCTATTACTACAACAACAGGTCACACAGCATGACTTGGGCTCCTGGAAGCGTTTTCTGCCAGCTGACCTTCGCCCTCAAGTACATCAGCATGTATGGCGGTATCTTCTTCCTGGCGTGCATAGGGCTTGACCGCTACATTGCGGTGACGCGTCCTGTGTTGCGGCGACCGAAACAAGTGCATAATGCCTATGTGCTCAGTACGACAATGTGGCTAATGGTACTAGCGCTGAGCTTTGCACTTCCATTCATGCATTCTTCAGCCTCGGACAGTCGAAACACGTGTCTGCTCGACCCATCTCTGGGGCACCATCAAACCTTCATCCTGGCAGCTTTGGGCTTGGTGTCAGCCGCATTCATGCTGCCTGCACTGGTTCTGCTTTTCAGCTACTGCAGAGTGTTGCGTGTGCTCGGCAGGATGCCTCACCGTGGGAAAAGTCGCCACCGACGCACTCTCTCACTCATCTACTGTGTGCTAGGCATCTTTCTACTTTGCTTCACTCCTTACCACTCTAACCTGCTTTGTTACACACTCACCCATGTGGGTGTTGTGCCAAGCTGTGGTCTGGCCAAATTTGCGAGCGCTCTGCACCCAGTCATGCTCTCCCTGGCCAGTGCCAATTGCTGTCTTAACCCACTTGTCTACTACTGCTCCAGCAGCCAGGTGCACAAAAATCCAGCCAAGCAACCAGGTTCTAGCTTTAATTTTAGAAGGAAACAACTGAGAGGAAAGATTTTACCATAAATCAATCCAACACAGAACAATTAAGCTTCAGCAGAATTGTTCAATGCATATTACTTGCATGACACAACCGCCTACCAGCAGGGTGTCTGACTTACCAATGCATATCATCATGTCTGCTGCAGTAAGCTGAACCACAAATGTTCAATAACTAAGTAAAAGGAAACTCCATCCTAAATTTATAACAAACCACCACCCATAAAAAAAAAAAAAACCCCAGATAAGTAGCATATAAGAATGAAATCATATACAGTGGAACCTCGATACTCGCTTGATATGTACACTACTGTTTCTCTCCTCCTTTCTGTATAAGACTGAACAGTCATTCAAGCTAACCAAAAGACTCGTGACAGCAGGGTAAACACAATAAACTTTACAGTTAGATTAGTGCCAGTTTTCTTAGGCTGACATCTGCATTATATTTTATGACGGTAAATATTCCTTTAAATTAGTACCAACCCTCCCTTCTATCATCTAATGTCAACTTTCACATTATTTCCACTTGGTGCTTTATGTTATTTATTTTTTTTTACGAGTCATGTCAGCATGCCGGATGCATCGGTTGATAGGAAAACTCACCGATTTCCAGGCAATGCTCTCCATGATCTGCTGCTCACAGCGGCCCAGGTGTTCGACCATTTCGTGCTTCAGAGTGGGCTCGGCCTTGATGAAGCTTTCGATCACTTTGTAGAAGTCAAAGGCGTGAAGCTGGAAGACATCCAAGATCCAGGGGAAGCACAGGTTCATTTCGGGAGATTCGCTGCCTCCGTTCTTCAGGGAATAACCTGAAGGACAGTAACTGGCAGTTAAACTTAAAAATATCCAGCACTTCAGCAAACATTTAGTATTTCCTTATCTGTAATCATCAAAATGTATGATTGCAAAAACTAAACATACTATATAAGGTTGGAAAAAAAAACACCACCACATGATATGAACAAATACTTGTCGTTCAAATAAATGTGAAATTTGAACATTCTAGATTTATCGAAAGGGCAAATAAACAAAGCACCCCCAATGTGAGTTAGGTATGGATTGAAACATTGAAACAACTCTATATAAACACACTGTTATCGATCCCATGTTTTAATTCTTGTTTGTTTATATATATTATATTTGCAGAAAAGTTGTTCAAAAAGCACCTAAAGTATGTATTAAGTGTATTTCGACTGTATTAATCTAAACCTTCTGTCCAACCAAACGATGATGGTATTAAGATAATTAAAACTGACTGGAGTTATCCAGAGATAAACCAGTTATCCAGTGATAAGAGCAAGGAACCTTTATATTAGCTGGTTATAAGACAAATAACAAATAACTGGTTCCTATAATCTTACCAACATAAGTTGCCAGGACAACTTCCAGTGCACAGGCAAGGAGTGAGGAGTGGAACGCATCGTTGTTCAGAAGTGTACTGTCGAGGAAAAAAATCATGTGTATTACATTAAAAAGCCTTGATACCAATTCATCATTTTAATGATTCTTTGAAAAAAATAATCAGTATTGACGCTTACCTGAAATTTTGAACGGAGAGTCTTTTCTCTTCCTAAAAAACAATATCGAAGCCATTAGAATATTAAAGTCACAGGAGTTGCACCAATTTGACACAAAATCCCTTTACACTCACCGACTTAAGCATCGACTCCATGACTTTGTAGTAAAGTTGGACACCTAAAGTAAATCGCTGCAAAACACAAACAAAGTAAGTTTGCCTTTCAGATGAACTTCTGAAAAGAGTGACCGAGGTTTTGCTTTATTACCTTTTTGCCCAAGCCTTCACAGCGCTGACCAACAGCTTGAGCAAATTTCTGGCAGAATAGCTGAGTGAGCCGGTCCACACGCTTCGTGATGTCTTCTGAAGGGTCCACAGTGCAGTTCTTTTAAAATAAACAGTAAAGAACATAAAAAAAAACCCTTATAATATGAGAATAGGAGAAACTGCATTTTATTCGACTTGAAGTACCTTTTCAAATGAAGAACAGAACACATATATACATATACACACATAAATATATATATATATATATATATACACACACACACACACACACACACACACACACACACACACACACACACATATATATATATATATATATATATGCATAGAAACAAGGTATAAGGTATAAGGTTTATATCCATCATACAGCATTATATGGTGCATAAGGTTTAGTGATGCATCTCACCAGACTCATGTAATGTTTTGTCTGTGTTGGATGAATCCAAAATAACTCACAATGTGAACATACACAGCAGAAAGAAACAATAGAAGTATTGTGCAGTTAACGGCATCACTATTAGTAACCAACATTTAAAAAGGAAGAGAACACTTCCATTTTCACACACTATCCATTTTACTGTGTGCCCAGTGATGTACAATAATTTTAATATTTAGTGCTTAAAAACTAATTTTTCAAAATGAAATGAAAGTTACATTTAGGCAAAAAGAGCGGGTCCTTCCTTTGTACTTCCTGTATTTGCATTTTTGCAATATGTAATCCTATTCTGATTGTGGTGTGTGTATTTGTAAAATCCCCAATGTAAATTAGGCTCATTTTAGCACTGTGTATTATAAGCAGATGCTGGAGTTTCCTGTAGAATTTATGACGTTTATTCCAAGATTGCTATAATAATAAGAAAGAAATGACATCATGAATCTAGATGTGAAAGAAAATGTTCATCAGTCAAATGAATAAAAAAAAAAAAAAGAATCCCTTGACCTCTGCCTTTTAGCAAATCTAACAATACTGTCTGCCTTCACAGCACCAGGTCACAGGGCTATATGCTGGGTTTTTTTTGTTTGTTTTACTTTACAGCTACAATGCAAAGAAAAAAGCAAAGCTGAAAAAAACCTTTGTAACAAATTAAAAAAAAAAGTGTGTACATAAAAACAATTTGGCCAAAAATGGTTTTACAGATTTTTAAGGAAGTAGATATTTTTTTTGTTTTGTTCTGTTCTGTTCAGAAGCGTACCTTGAAGTAACCCATGAGAATAACTGAAGGGCGGTCACTGACTGATGTAAGCTCAACCCTCAGCTGCTGGATTGAATGCATTGTAGCTCTAGAAGACAAAAAAAGAAATGTCTGTTACAGCGATGATCAGGCAGAAACATCCTGTTATGATCTACAGTGCAGTTCATAACCCAAAAGTAGGTCACACGCATGTAAGTGCAAGTGGTCGCATTGTAAATGTTAGCCAATACTTACATTTGTATATGTTTCTGATTATAACCAGGGGGGGGTTATAAACATCTCATTCCACATTTACTTCCTATTTGATGTTATAATAATTTCCACTCTTCAGGGAAGATTACAAAATCTTCTAGATTTTAGAGTGTGCATGAGGAGATTTGTGCTCATTCAGCCACAGGGGTGTTAATGTGATGTAGGTGAGGTGAGAAGGTGCAGGTGTGACTGGGGTGCAGTCAACGTTCCAATTCATCCCAAACATGTTCAAAAGGGTTGAGGTCAGATCTCTATAGCAGGCCACTCAAGATCTTCCACTCCAACCCATGTAAACCATATCTTCAAGGAGCTGGCTATTTGCACAGAGGCATGGCCATGCTGGAACAGGTTCGAGTCTCAGAGTAAATTGAGTAAAAATTCAACGCCACCACATCTAAAGAAAATAAAACTGTGGACCTCAGTCTCTGTGGTAACAGTTTAGAGAGGAACCAGTGTGTTCTCTAAAAGTTCACAGGAAACCAACTAAATCTACAGCATGTAAAAAAAAAAAAAAAAAAGGCCTATATGCATGTTCTTGATAAACATGCTGTGTGTGTGATGCATCAGTACTGAGTTTTGTGCAAGGCTGTGTGTGCATCCATGACTACTTCTACTAACATTTAACGTTTTCTATGTAGGGATTGAATATTTAGTACCACATTTTAAATGCTAATTTAGAAAGTTTTTCAATACAATCGTGCGTTTCGGATTTTAAAATGAACTCATTAAACCACAATATTATCCCACTTATATTAAAGTCGAGAAAAAAAAAATTTGATAGAAGCAAACAGACTTTGTTTGCTAGGTTATTAGCAGATCAAACACAAGAAGAGATTTAGCCTTCTGAGATGCCAGGCTTTTAAATTATTTCCCAGTTGCAAATTAGATCCATGAAAATGCATAAATCGGTGAATTTTGCTTTTAGATATAATGGGAAAATGGGCAAAACCACCTTACACATGCAAAAAAAAAGAAAAAAAAGAAAAAGATCACTGTAGCGCACAGCTCAAGTGGCTAATTGACTTAAAAAAGTCAATTATTATTATTAAAAACAATAGAAAGTAATTCAGTGTTAAGTTTTTATTATTAATAACAATTACAATAGAAACTCTCAACAGAAATCATATATAAAATGATCAAGCTAAGCAAATATTAGAGCTTTTGGTACATGTGAGCATCGTGATGTTTTCCATGACGATACTGCATCGCTCCTCAAAAACGCAATATCGCTGACGGCAATATGTTTTGTTTATTTGTGGTTTGTTTCTCAGGTGGGAATGCGTTCAAAAAGAATTTAAAAGATCAGGAAGGACATGTGCTGTTCATGGATGCACATTGTGGCCGATTGCACACGCTACCACACGTATAACCAGATGAAGCTTGATTTGTGATTTAAAGAACACTGCCATATATATGCCTGAGTGTGAAGGACATGCCCATCTTTCCTTGCCGGACTGTATTCTCGACCTTTATAGAAGAAATAATAGTCTCTTACTCTATTTTCTTGCCTCCCTAGGATTGTAGCGTTTAGATGTAAACCACTAGTTGGCGCTCAGATCATGCATCTACTACTAGTAGCCTAATTTTAACTGTAACTCTAATAATAGAGCACACTCATCATTAATCCCATTTCATATTAGTTTCCTTTAACGACTATGTGTATATGTTAATAAAAAATAAAAAATAAAAAAATAAAAATAATAATAATTGTTCAGTACAATGATACCAATTGTTTTGGTGTATTGCAATACACCTGATGGCACAAGAGGAAGACTGGCACTGGTTTCATGGTATGGGTAGTTTTAAGGGGTTAGGGTTAGCAGTGTCATTTTGGATGCAAATGCAGATCCCTTTGTGCACTGGTTAAATCAATTTGCTGAGGTTTGCATATGGTGGTGTGTTCTTAATGACAGATTTCCTCAAATTAAATCCGATTCTTAACAATAAGAAATAGCCCGATACCATATCATATCGCAACCCCTGCATCGTGCTGCATATCGTTTCGCCGGATTCTTGCCAATACACAGCCCTACTTTTGTGTTGCTCTAAAGTCTAAGTTTCTCCAAACTATATAAAATACATTTAGGGGAAAAAATAAGTTCTTATTTTAAATTAGTCACTCATCAATTCCAGGAAAACAAACAAAATCTTCATATCTAGGAAAAAGTTAATGACTGTTAGATGAAATGCTTCATCATTAACTATTATTCCTATATTATTATTATTATTGTTATTATTATTATTATATAATGTATTATATTTACAATATTTATTACACAATTACTCATTATGAAACCCATATCTGGATGCGGTCTGCATGACAGCATTACTTACATATCTGGGTTAGTGTGCATCCTACCTGATTGGGGTCTGTGGTGGAATAGAGACATTCTCCTCTCCAGACGGATTCTTTCTGGGAGTCATTTCTACTTTTGTACTACAAGAGGAAAAAAGTGCCATACACAGTTAACCGCAAACGTACAAGTGAACAAATTTCAAATTCGGCAGCAAAAATTATTACTGTGCAGTACATACAATTCTGCTTTGACAGGGCTGAGAGTCTCGTCATCAGTTAAGAACAGTCGTGCGTCAAAGTCCTTGCTTTTATGGTAGAGCGCTTCATAACTTTTGGATAGAGTTTCCACCTATAAAGAGAAAACAAGCGTTGTTTTTAAACACTGTGCCAATATACTTGAAAAGCAAAAGAAGGCTTTTATGTTAAATTAGATTTTGCTGGACCTCCAAACAATATTCCCAAACCTTGTAAAAGCGCAAAGTCTATTTAATCAGGTGATGTAACCAAATAAACAATAAGAGATTTGTTGACCTTAAAGTTTCAATCATCAGAAGTAACCAGCCAGAAGCTCAGCTTCAAGCTAATATTTACTTCTGTTTGCTGCACATCGTAGGCCTTTAAATGTATTCATTATAGAGGGACACAGAAGCAGAAGGCAGGCTGGATGCTGTACAAAAGCATGTTTACTCTATAAAATCGCAAGAGAAAAACGAATCCTTAGCACGTTTTAGACTTTATAAAAGTTGAGGAAGTTTTCCATGAAAGCGACTGAATTGGAAAGACAGACAAAAATATTCTCAAGTAACGCATCAAAACTTTGACAGAAACTGAAATTCTGGATACATGATATAGCATAAATGGCATTTTTATACAACATACAATTTGTTGTAAAAAAAAAAAAAAAAAAAGCAATCAATGATGTGGCCTGTTGTGAGGTGGGGTTAAATGAGATAAATGAGGATGATGTGAAGATGAAGGTGATGAGAATGTTTTGCCTTCGCTGTAGATATGGAGATGACTTGACCTGACTGTACGCACTCACCGATAAAATACCAAGTCACATGACATTAGTACACTTCCCAAAACATAAGACCCATTGTTTTAAATCATATTACTATGCTGTAACAGTGTCAGTTAAACACAATTTCAATATTCTCATATTCGCTCAATAACTTTTTTTTCTCACTGGCGCCTCCAGTGCTTGATAGAAGAAAGTGCAGAAAGAAATATCAAACAAAAGTAATTACACAAACCACTATTTCGGAAATCAAATGATATCTGAAGCAGGTTAAAACTTACAGCTGGAAGTTCCTGTGATCCTGACAAGCCCATGGAGTCCAGGAAGGCACAGAAACTACTTTGGTAGATGTTTTTCACCTGTAAATACAAGAGGCAGAGTGATGAATTGCTTTTGGCATTATTCCAGTTTTTTTTTATTATATTTTAATAAATTATAATATATTTTAATGGGGATGCACTGAAATGAAAATTCTTGGCTGAAACTGAAAACCGAAAAAGAGGAAAGCAAGGCCGAAAACCGAAAACCGAAAGAAATTATGCCAATTATTGTTACCATTGCATTTATGGTTTCAAAGAATAAATCAATTACAAATTATGAAAATATTTATTTATAGCACATTGCAACAATGCACAGGATAAAATACATTAAAATTAAAACAAATGTTTAACTTAAATGCACTCATGTGTACATTAAATAATAATGTACAGGCCCTCTGGCATGCTGAAAGGTTGTAAAATTAAATATGTTCTTTCATAAAAACAAAGTGCATTCAGAACAAGTGCAACTGCTTCAAGATACAACAATATTTTTACTGTAGGCCTACAACATAATAGTGTATCAAAACAAAGACATAACCCATATGTTAACTGTAGAACTTCAACAACAAATGCACCAAGAATTGCAGATGTGCAAAGTGGATAATAAATATTTAAATACTAGACAAACCCATTCTACTTTTTGAGGTAAAGTGGCAGGTTTTTCTTGATGAAGAGTAGATTCTCTGCTTTATCACAGTGAAGTCTGTTCCTCTTCTCATCGAGAACATGGGCTGCTGCACTGAACTGTCTCTTGCTGTCAGTGCTTGTGCACAGAGCAGACAAGTACTTGCGTGCCAACTTTGCCAGGTCAGGAAAGCGCCTTGACTCCATCACTGGGAAACTTCCTTGCCTTTTCAAAAACGTCCGCCACAGATGGAGTGCGCGTGCTCGGAGGGGTTTTGCTTTTCTGTGCCGTGTTCCTCTCATATTTAGCATAGCGATCGGGATGTTTGGATTTCAGGTGATAAATTAAACCCGCCGTGGAGAAAGTCTTTGCAGACTCACCCCCTCTTGAAATTGCAGGCGCGGTTTCTGTTTGCGTCATCACAACAAACTGTTCGGTCGCGTTGTTTCGGTGATCAAAGTCTTTCACCGAAGAAAATTTTTGGTGGCCGAATATTCAGTGCATCCATATTATATATATATATATATATATATATATATATATATATATATATATATATATATATATATATGTTCAGACATTACAAGCTTCACTGCCATGCAACACACCTTGTATAACAAACCAGAAAAAGTAGCAGTGATGATGAAATTTGCCATGTGCAAATGCAGAATGAACGCAAGTATTCGTTAGCAGTTTTTTTTTTTACCTTTCCACACTCATTATTGTGAAGGACTACAAATGGATGTTTAGTATTAGATCTTTTAAGTTATACAAATGCTTTAATTAACAATAGCTATAATAATAATAATAATAATAATAAATAAATATATATATATGAATGTGAGAGAGAGAGAGAGAGAGAGAGAGAGAGAGAGAGAGAGAGAGAGAAATGAAAAATGTTAGGCAGATATCTGTATACCACCACTCAAACCCAAGGCACTGGCAAATTGATGACACTTTGTTGAGGGAGCAAACAAGTTATGCTCAAGGAAATGCTCATCTTTTTCCCTTAGTCTGTTAACACCCTGTTTAAAGTAGCAATGTCCTATTTCTGGGTTTATCTATAAATCGTGTCCATTATCTGCAACTTCTCATCACAAACAGGAAACATACAAATAATCTGAGAAAGTGTAATATCCGGGAAAACCAGAAAAAACCTCTCCACACTCTCTGATAAGGCTCTGATTATACTAGCGGTCTGCGCAGGTAAACAGATAAACAAGGTCGGCAGATGTGTGCAAAATTTTCTAACCTCATCTACGCTGCAGTCGCTCTCCTTACACAGCGTCTCCAGCAACTGCACGTCCATCTCATTAGGACGGGGTTTGGCTTTGTTCCGCCTGGAGGTCCGGGTCGGAGGACTTCGTGTCGACTCTGATCGGGACGAGAGAAGAGCAGGTGATTCGGGTCAAATACTGAAATTTTATAAAAACCTCGGGTCAACAGTGCAAAGTAATGGAGAGTTTGTTAGAGAAGTGAAGAAAAAAATGCGGGCAGGGTGGACAGGGTGGAGAAGAGTGACAGGAGTGATTTGTGATAGAAGAGTATCTGCAAGAATGAAAGTGAAAGTTTATAGGACTGTGGTGAGACCTGCGATGTTGTATGGTTTAGATACAGTGGCATTGAGTAAAAGACAGGAGGTGGAGCTGGAGGTAGCAGAGCTGAAGATGTTGAGATTTTCTTTGGGAGTGACGACGATGGACAGAATTAGAAACTAGTTTATTAGAGAGACAGAGCATGTAGGATGTTTCAGAGACAAGGTAAGGGAGGTGAGATTGAGATGGTTTGGACATGTGCAGAGGAGGGACATGGCGTATATCGGTAGAAGAATGCTGAGGATGGAGCCATCAGGAAGGAGGAAAAGAGAAAGACCAAGGAGGAGGTTTATGGATGTGGTGAGGGAAGGCATGCAGGTAGTTAGAAAGAGACAGATGTAGAGGACAGGGTGGTGTGGAAACTGATGATCCTCTGTGGCGACCCTCAAGGGGGAGCAGCGGAAAGAAAAAGATGATTTTCTGTAACACAGATTCAAGTATATTTTGCTTACTGTAGAGAGGTTGGAGTAGGGAGGACGAGCAGTGCTTGATGTAAAACTCCAGAGCACACAGAAGTAACTGGAAGGCTATCACCAGATCATCTTCCATCTGCAGAACACTTCCTGTTCAATTACAAATGTGAAGATATGCACTGTAAGACTGCTGGTTATTCTTGAAAAAATAGCCATAATGTACAAAAAATATGTATGAAAGGCAAATATGAATAATGTGGATCATACTACTATTACTACTGATGCTGCTAGTAGTAATACTTAAAAATAATATTCTAGTAAAAAAGTGTAGTCAAAAAGATAAAATGTTCGAATAACATGATATACATTTGCAAATATATGATACAGTATATACAGTAGTCATGTTCTACTGATAAATGTGAAGAGTATGAAGACAGTGTTAGTCTCTAATACACATACACAGTATCTCACAAAAGTAAGTACACCCCTCACATTACAGTAACCATTTTAGTAGATCTTCTCAAGGGACAATACAATAGACATGAGATGGATATACTTTAGAGTATTTCTTCCTCTGAAAATAACTCAAAATACAGCCATTGTCAAAATAGCTGGCAACATGGAAGTGTGTACACCCTACGTGAACATGTCAAAACTGTGTCCAAAATGTAAATATTTTCTGTGAGCACAATTGTTATGTAGCACTGCCTCAATCCTCCTGGGCATGGAATTCACCAGAGCTGCACAGGTTGTTGCTGGGATCCTCTTCCAATCCTCCCTAATGAAGTCACGGAACTGCTGGATGTTAGACACATGGCGTTTCTCTACTTTTCACTTGAGGATCCCCACATCTGCTCAACAGGGTTCAGGTCTTGATACATACTTGGCCACTTAATCACCTTCGCCTTCACCTTCTTCAGCAAAGCATCTTGTCATCTTGGTGGTGTGTTTGGGGTCATTATTATGTTGGAAAACTGACGTTTGGAATCAATGTTTCCCCTCAATGAATCGCAGCTCCAAAGTACCAGCAGCACTCATGCAGCCCAAGACCATGATGCTATCATCACCATGCTTGACTGTAAGCAAGACACAATTTTCTTGGTGCTTCTCACCAGGGCATTGCCACACATACTTGACACCATCTGAGCCAAACAAGTTTATCTTAGTCTCCTCAGACCACAGGACATCGTTCCAGTAATTCATGCTCTTGGACAAGTTGTCTTCAGCAAACTGTTTGCGAGGTTTCTTGTGAGCCAGATTCAGAAGAGGCTTCCTTCTGGGACGACGGCCACGCAGACTGCATTGTTGCAGTGTGTGGCGTGTGGTCTGAGCACTGACGAGTGGATCTTCTGCTTCTGCAAACTCTAAAGCATTGCTACAGCATTTGTGTCTGTTTTTTGAAGCGGCTTCTGCACATGACGCAGAGCATGAGGACTGAACTTCTTTGATGGACACTTGTGAGGCCTGTTCCGAGTGAAACCTGTCTTGGAAAACCTCTGTATGACCCTCTGTACTGTAACTTAGTTTCATGGTGTTACCGATCATCTTATAGCCTCTTGTGGAAAGCAACATTTCTAATTCTCAAATCCTCAGAGTTCTTTGCCATTAGGTGCCATGTTAAACATCTGGTGGTCAGTATGAGAGAATTGTACTCAAAGCACCACATTTTAACTGCTCTAATACAAGATACACAAATTAGTATGGTCCTGACAAGCGGACAAAAACATGAACATAAATAGAACATGTGGCTTTGCCTGGTTATATGACGTACAGCTGTTATCACTTTACATTTGTTGCCAGCTATTTTGACAATATGGCTGTGTGTTGAGTTATTTTCAGAGGACAGTAAATCTGTACTGTAAAGCTGCACACTGACTACTAGTTTAATTTCTATAGTATTGTCTCTTAAAAAGATCTGAAATGTGAGGGGTGTCCTCACTTTTGTGAGATACTGTATGTGTGAAAGATAGAGATCTAGATATATGATAAATATGATTTTAACCCTACCTTTAGCCAAAAGGAATAAGATCCAGCTACAGTGCAAAAGCTCCTGCCTCCTGAGTAAAAAGAGAAAACAATTACTGACAGGTCCAGTGGCGTACAAACTTTTAATCATGCAAATGGATTCGAGATGTTACTTACTTCCCTTCATCAGGCACACTATAGATTTTTGCACATGTTCTGGAAAAGAATCACAGAGTAAAGATGTTTATATTGCTCCAACTCATCAGCTGGCTTCATACAACATAAAACTCCAAACTGTAGCTTGCCAATAATTAGTATATACAGTTAAACCATACTGCTTTTCATGTGAGTATAAAACAAAATACAAATCTATAAAATCCTTCAGAAAGAGAAAAAGAAGGAAATATGATGAGACAATATAAATAATTTCTTCTCTCTTTATAGGGTTCTGTTTCTGTTCATACTTCCATTCCCTTTATGCTAGAACTATTATTATAATGACCTGTAATATACACTTTGAACCCAACATGTCATTTTTAATGCAATTCTAATCACGTTTAAATTTAAGTTTTATGTCCTATGTCTAACAGATCACTAAAATATTCTCACGCGTGTATTGATGCACGCTGACACTTAAACGTTCTCTGTTAAAAATTACATCATGCAGGTGCTGAAGAAGGGTAAAAAAAAAAAAAAAAAAGAAAGAAAGAAATTCTGATAATCAATTAGATTTCAGGCCAATAAAAGGGAAAGAAGGGAAAAAACAGGTTTCTGGTGCAATCATGCTTATGTAAGTAACTCTAGACTTAGACTAAGAATTACTAAAACCAGAATCTGCATGTTCGGTGTCGATTCTACGCCCTGCTTTCCTCTCTAAAAGGCCAGACTGGAATGTGAATTAAGTAAGTAAGATGCAGACTTCTTGAAAAATAATCCTTTGTATGCTGTATGCATACATTTCCATCAGCATCATAAAAGATACCTCATGTTTCGACTACAGGTGGTGGATATATACAAACAATAAGAACCATACTTTCATAACAATAGATCGTCTAAATGCCACTTAAAATCTACACAATCCAGAAGCTCCTGATCACAATTAATGATTATTTTCTACCAAAAGCATGAGGAAAAAAAAGTTTGGAAAAAAAAATATATAAAAAATGTCTTACTTCACAAATCTCTGATAGAGAGCCAGCGACACCTCGTATTTCTTCTCGAGCCTCGTTACGGCAGAGTTCACTTTAGGGCTTATTGTGTCCAGGCTTTCATCCAGCTTTCGCACCAGGGTGAGAAACTGCTTTATACTGCAAAAGAACAGCAGGAATAAGGTTAATGAAGGCAGAAATCCAAGCATGAAACTCCACATTATGCATGACCTCTAGCCCTAATATGTATTTGCTACTTTCAGTGACCTAAAGACTAATCAGAACAGCACTTCAGAACAGTTCCCTCATAGAAACTAAATGGGTGGAGATTAAAGGGTGTTAGACGGTAGGAGCTTTTGGCATTTAAAGATGGCGCCGTGGGTGGCAGCCTCGGCACGACTTTCTCTAGTGGTAAAAAAACACTTTCACCAGTTTTTACAAACCCGGAAAGTTTTTTGGGAGATCTTAGTTAGAGGAGCAGCTGCGCTCTTTGGAACATGGAGGAGACGACGGTGGGGGAAGCGTGCAGATGCGCTGAAGCTACGACATCAGGGATTTACAACTGCGCTCCCATCGATGGTTCACAGCCAAACTTAAACGACTTCGACATGCCAAGGAGGATGTCTACACAAAAGGTGGAGACAAAGCCCTGTATAAGCAGGCCAGGAACGTACTGACAAAGAGATCAGAATACCCAAAAGAAGTTCCTCTAAAAAGCTGAAAGGCAAGTTTTCAGCTAATGATCTGGCATCAGTGTGGAAAGGCCTGCAAGATATCACAAACTACAGGAGACCACCCCTCCCTGCTGAAGCAAACAAAGACCTGGCATACGACCACAACACATTCTACTGCAGGTTTGAGAACAAGATCTTCACACCCCTCATCCAACCCAGCCCAATGTCTGCCCCATCACACCCCTGGGAACCCCTCTAACAACTGCTCCATGCACTCAAGTTGCGCTCAAGATTTGTAAAGATGATGTGAATCGGCTCTTCTAGAGACAGAAAGCAAAAAAAAAGCACCTGGTCCAGACGGTGTCTTCCCCTCTGTCTCAAATTGTTGACCACCTGGCTAATATCTTTAACAGATCACTGGAGCTGTGTAAAGCCCCCTCCTGTTTTAAACTCTCCAGCACCACCCTGGTCCCTAAGAAATCCTCTACCACAGGACTGAATGACTATAGGCCGGTTGCTCTGAAATCTGTCGTCTTGAAGACCTTTGAGCAGCTGGTATGGCCACCTAAGGAATGTAACAGAACAGCTGCTGGATCCCCTCTACAGTTTCCTACCGAGCAAACAGATCAGTGGATAATGCAGTCAACATGGGGCAGCACTACATTCTGCAAAACCTTGACTGCTCAGGGACATATGGCCGGATTCTGTTTGTTGACTTCTGTTCGGCTTTTAACCCTCTCAAGGCAGGCGTTGCTGATTTGCAACAGTTAAAAACTAACTACCTTATTACTCCAGATACATATTTTATGAGGTTTTTTTACTCAGAAGTACCACTGCAGGACTTGGTTGTCCATTAGCAACAAACAGTTTCCCACTTGCTGACCAGGTGGCAGTGTAGTCTCCCTTCCAACATGTCTGTTTCCATGGGTTCCCTGAAACTGATTTTCTTGGCATCAATTTCGTGTAAGTATCACTATCAACCTCCATTAATTTGAAACTAAAACTGCATCAGAAGAATCATAAGTGTATATAGACACAGTAAATGCCAATTAGTAGATTTTATCTCTTCTGGATTTTTCCCCTGGTGCAGCTCTATTTCAACGTAGCAGATTTGCAACGTGTGGCCAGATAGGTACCACTGGATATCACATGCTTTATCTACTAGTTTGCCTATATTTTGAGCAACAGTTTATACTAGGGTTATTTTCCTATCACCAGTGTTTACGTATTACTTTGAGGTGTCACTGAGGGTATATCATATGGAAAATTTAATAATTTGGAGTGAAGTTACAAACAATCAGAGGCAGATTTGATCAAAAGCAATGGCACAATACCATGTTCATTTGACTGTGCAGTGAGGAAAACTGATGTAGCCTAAATTCCATGGCACTTTTATTAGTACAGATCATTGTGTCAAAGCATTTTTTGGCAAACTACCTTACAGAATACTCTCTATGCAGGATTTGCAGTGTGTTATGGCAGGCAGACGAAAGTTTTACTCAGCCAGGAAGTCATTGAGTACATTTGCCTTCCTGATGGTGCTTTATCTGACACAGAATCGATTCCAGACGATAAAATTGCTGATCCAGATTTTGAGGAATCTCCTGAAGCATACGAGTCTGACTCCAGCTTTGATGATGATAAGCCACTGGCAGCAATACCAAAAGCTAATCTCAACCACCTTGATGTTGAAATTCATAACATACATGCAGACAGTGACACTGAGGTCCCAGATGACAATGAACCTCAGCCAGGCCCAGCTCCAGTCAACAAAGAGTTTTCTTGGAGGCAGAGGAAACCCCCAGCAGCTGACATAGACTCTTCATTCCGAGGACCTGCATTCTCACCTCCCCCAGACGAAATACCAAGTCCAAAGTGGTATTTTGATCAGTTCATGGACAAATCTGTGTTTGAACATATTTCTAACCAATCTAACTTGTATGCAGTTATGAAGAATGGCCCAGAACTGAAAACAACCCCTTCTGAAATAGAGCAATTCATTGGTTTACACATCTTGATGACCATAGTACGTATGCCATCATACCGCATGTACTGGCAGACGGCACTTCCCCTGAACTCATTGTGGAACTGAAGAAAATGGGAATTCTAACAGTTGCTACCATCAATCGTAACCGTCTCCGTGGATGTACCCTCAAGAGTGACAAGGAACTCTCAAAGGCCGGGCGTGGTGCGTATGAAGTGAAATACGAAAAGACAAGTGGGATGTCCATCGTGAAGTGGTATGATAACAAGGCAGTGTTGCTGGCATCATCCTTCATTGGCCCTGAACCTGTTGAGAGATGCAGAAGGTGGTCGAAAGAGAAGAAGGAATATGTGGAAGTGGACAGACCCCACATTGTCAATGGTTGGCTCCTCTATCGCCGTCATCTCACCCAGAAGCAGGAGAAGAAGTATATGCCACTTCTTAACTTCCGTGTTCAAGTTGCAGATGCCCTCATCAAGGTTGGCAAACAGGCTGACTTGAACAGTAGGAAAAGCGGACGACCGTCACTGGAAGATGATCCAACATCCCATCAAGCTGCCCCACCTCCACCTCCACTTCAGAGGATCTCTGCACCATCAGTTGATGTCAGATTAGACCGATGCGATCATTTCCCCATCCATGCTGAGAAGCGTGGCGATGCAGACTTTGCAAGAATGGCTACACGCAAATGGCCTGCCTGAAGTGCAAAGTACTTCTGTGCTTTACAAAAGACAAAAACTGTTTCTTGGAGTACCACATGACAAAGTGACTTGGAAACATGCCCTACTCAATGAGGATTTGAGATATTGGATTTGGATCCCATATTGTTTTTGTTGTTGTTCTGCCACTGAAAAGCACTTTGTTACATTGTTTGAAAAGTTGTATATAAAAAGTTATTGTTCATATCATATTCAGTCGTCAGTGTCTAATTACCACACTGGGCCAATGTTGCAAATCTGCAACATCCCAGAACGCCTTGCATGTGAAGGTCTCTCTAAAAAAAAGTCAGGATTCTATTGTACTACCCCATATGATAATTTTCCCCAAATATCAGATTTTTCCTGTTACTAAAACTTAATTTGAGCCTGAGAGGGTTAATACAGTAATTCGGGAAATACTCCAATCCAAACTCCTAAAGCTCACTATACCACTGCCATCTGTCAGTGGATCATCAGCTTTCTGACAGGGGGGGAAACAACAGGTGAGACTGGGCAGGGTTACTGGGTGGCCAGTCAGCACTGGCACATCTCAGAGATGTGTCCTCTTCCCACTGCTATTCTCCCTTTATACTAATGACCGCACATCCAGTGAACCAGCTGTTAAACTCCTGAAATTTTCTGATGATTCTACGCTCACTGGGCTCATCCAAGATGGCAACGAGTCTGCATATCAGCAGGAGGTATAGCGGGTGGTGATATGGTGCAGTCAGAACAACCTAGAGCTAAACACGCTGTGGACTTTAGAAAACACCCCTCAACAATAATTTTCTCCAACAGCAACTCTAACAATAGAGCAGCAGATTTAAAAAAATTATAATAAAAATAAATAATAAAAAAAATCTTAACTTTTGCCATGGTGAAGTTTTCTATATATATATATATAACTGTAAAATAATGGCTTCTGAAGTGACTGTGCTTTCTTCAACATGACCTTATTTATAGAACATCAAATAAGAGGGAAAAAAAAGAAGAAAAGTGATGATAGTGAAGGAACAAATGTTTACAAGTGCTACACTATATGAACAAAAGTATTGGAAGACCTTGTTTTTTTTTTTTGTCATATGTGGTCCTTCAAAAAATTGTCAACACACAATTGAATTCACTTGAATTGGAATTATTGACAAATTCAGGTACTGATGTTGGGTGAGGAGTAGAGCTGTAGCTATCGATCAGCTTAGTAATCGAGTATTCTACCGATTACTCCATCGATTAATCAAGTAATCAGATAAGAAGTACTTTTTCTTTAAGAGAAAATAAGACGGTGGTCTTAAAATGAACACGCAATTTGTTTCCTTTTTAAGAAAAATTAAGATTTTATTACTGAAATTGCACACAAGAATATCTGTGAAAAAGAATTTTTTTTTTGTATTTTATTTTTAATAATTACACTGTATGGTGTTTTCTTTATGCTTTAGTATGAAATGAGTCCAAACATTGGAAACTTTTCTTCACCTTGAATCTATATGCTTCCGACACAAAAAAATATAGTTTTCTTTCTTTGTAATTCGAGTTTTTTCCACCTCGCAATTCCGACTGCTTTTCTCGCAAACCTCCAACATTTTAGGTGCATTAGGTGCTGTAACCATGTTGTTGGCCTGAAGTTTGAAGCTGTTGGTGTATACACGAGGCTCATCTGCTTCATCAGAATTGCGAGAATTGAAGTCAGAATTAGGCAAACTTTTTTTTATGTGGCGGAAATAGTCATCTATAGGAATCTTCTAATCGCCCCTCACTGTTTTCTCCTCCGTTCCTCCATTTTCATTCTGCACCGTCTTTTGTGTTGACCTGTCCAGAGTGCTCCAGTGTTCAGCGAGTGGTGTATCACTAATAATGGTCAGTGGGGAAACACAGTGCTCTGTGTGTAGTTAAATGGACTAAACAAAGCTTTCGATGCTAAATGATGATGTTTTGTATTTCAGCCCTAGTGAGAAGACCTGGGGTGCAGTCAGCATTCCCTTGTGGCTGAATGAGCACAAATCACCACAAACACACTCGAAAAATCTAGTGGAACATCGTCCCTAAAGAGTTTTGTGAACATTCCAGAACATCAAATACAATTAAAAACTAACATTATAAACGAAATTAGTGCAACATTCTTTGATATATTAATCTCGGTTGCATTGGTAACATTCAGATTGGTAACATTAAGTCTTCATACTGCCCCATCAATGACTATGACTATATTTTTCTAGTAACAAACACTACAATGTTCCTGTTTTTATAATGCATACCCTATCAGTTATCATTTTGTTGGTTCCTTTTGGTCAACACAATGGTGTTGTTTCTTATGGAGTCAGTATTAAGACAGAACTGGGCAAATTTTTATATATTTACTCTGCAAATTACATATTTTTTTTGTAGCCAAAAGTAATGGCAATGCTGTTCATGTGGTCAAACCATCACATGCTTGGAGCATCATTTAAACATCCTTGATCTAACTTTTATTATTCCACTTACCTCAGACCAACAGCCTTCTGAAATTCAGTAAAGGTGAACGTGACGTTCTCAGATTCCACAGCTGAAATGAACACACTTGCTCCCCAGAGATGCTTGTTAGAGGCCTGTGTTAGAAAAACATCAGTATGATGCAATAAGCAGAAACCGTGTATGTTTGTGTATTTCATAAACATGCATGGACACGCATAGGCACTAATGAAGGATGAAAACATACGTTGACTATGTTCGCCATTGACTCCCACCGCATCCATGCCTGATCGCACACCACGTTGGAAAGCGAAAGGTCCTTGCAAAGGTCTACAAACTCTGGATCCTTCTCTTTGTGCCTGATAAAGAAAAAGTTGGTCAAAATATATGTAAAGTCAATAAGCACTTAATGCATGTATAACTACACATTTACAGTGGGGCAAAAAAGTATTTAGTCAGCCACTAAATGTGCAAGTTCTCCCACTTAAAAAGATGAAAGAGGCCTGTAATTTTCCATCATAGGTACACTTCAATCATGAGACACAAAATGGGGGGAAAAAATCCCGAAAATCACATTGTCTGATTTTTAAAGAACTTATTTGCAAATTATGGAGGAAAATAAGTATTTGGTCACCTACAAAAAAAAGCAAGATTTCTGGCTCTTTACAGACCTGTAACTACTATCAGTATAAAATACACCTGTTCACAACCTCAAACAGTCTCCAAACTCCACTATGGCCAGACCAAAGAGCTGTCAAAGGACACCAGAAACAAAATTGTAGACCTGCACCAGGCTGGGAAGACTGAATCTGCAGTAGGTAAGCAGCTTGGTGTGAAGAAATCAACTCTGGGAGCAATTATTAGAAAATAGGAGACATACAAGACCACTGATAATCTCCCTCGATCTGGGGCTCCACGCAAGATCTCACCCTGTGGGGTCAAAATGATCACATGAACGGTGAGCAAAAATCCCAGAACCACACAGGGGGACCCAGTGAATGACCTGCAGAGAGCTGGGACCAGAGTAACAACGACTAGCAAAGCATTTCACTGCATGTCGTACCCTGTATGTATGTGTATGTGACAAAATTTGATTTGATTTGATTTGACTACCATTAGTAACACACTACGCCGCCAGGGACCCAAATCGTGTCCCCCTGCTTAAGCCAGTACATGTCCGGAAAACCTCCTTCCATCAGCAAGGGCATTAAAGATGGAACATGGCTGGGTCTTTCAGCATGCACATCCCAAACACACCGCCCGGGCAACGAAGGAGTGGCTTCGTAAGAAGCATTTCAAGGTCCTGGAGTGGTCTAACCAGTCCATAGAAAATCTTTGGAGGGAGTTGAAAATCCGTGTTGCCCAGCGACAGCCTCAAAACATCACTGCTCTAGAGGAGATCTGCATGGAGGAATGGGCCAAACTACCAGCAACAGTTTGTAAAAACCTTGTGGACTTAGAGAAAATGTTTGATCTCTGTCATTGCCAACAAACGGTATATAACAAAGTATTGAGAAACTTTTGTTATTGACCAAATACTTATTTTCCACCATCATTTGCAAATAAATTCTTTACAAATCTATGTGATTTTCTGGATTTTTTTTCTCATTTTGTCTCTCATAGTTGAAGTGTACCTCTGATAGATTACAGGCCTCTCTCATCTTTTTAAGTGGGAGAACTTGCACAATAGGTGGCTGACTAAATACCTTTTGCCCCACTGTATGCAATTATCTAAATCAACCAATCATGTAGCAGCAGAGCAGTACATAAAATCATGCAGACATGGGCCTCCAGCTTCAGTTAATATGCACATCATCCATCGGGATGTGGGAAAATGTAATCTCAGTGATCACATTGACAGGCTGCTGTGAACATTTTTATAAGTGCTGAACTCCTCAGATTTCCACACAGAACAGCCTCTAGCGTTTACTTAAAAGTATGAAGTTAACGTATCCAGCATCCATTCTGGACAATGCATTTTGACGTTCCTCATTCAGGTCAAGAGAGAATGGCCAGACTGGGATAACTTAACAGACACATTAACTCGGAGAATCACTCTGTACAACTGTGGTGAACAGAAAAGAATTTCAGAAATGACGCCAAATCTCAAGTCAAATCTCAAGTGAGGATTATTGTTGACCATATGCATCCCTCCATGGCTGCAATTTACCCATCTTCCAACGGCATGAGAATACATCATGCCACAAAGCAAAAATTTCATCGCAGGTTATAATCATATCAACATAGACATCAAAGGACGATTTTAATCTTGTGGAATCCATCCCATCAAGAATAACAGATAATATGAACAGACATATAAATTGTCTTTTCAGTAAATAGGGGGGTGTACATTTAAGGAAATGCTGGTGAGAAAAACTTCCTGAACCAGACTCAAAAGGGCTCTCATCCTCATCTGGGGCAATATTGTTGTCATCACGGTATAGAGTAATGACAAGGAGTACCGAGAGCATTGAAGGAGTGTTCGCAATCTTCTGTGTCCTAAGACGAGTTAATACGATTACAGTAGCAGTTCTTCCAAACAAGGCTGCAATATGTAGGTGAGATTATCACGTATACTGTATACATCGTCACGGCAACCTGTTTTGTGTTTAATACAAGGGATCTCTTTCTGTCCAAACAGGACTTCAAATCTACAAAAACAAACAGAGGTCTATGAGATGCTGTCTATGCATACACCAGAACCAACGTGAGGAAATGATGCTCGCAATCATCTTAACCAGAATCCTGAGTCTTTATGATTATGGATGCAAGGTTTAATGCAAATTATGGTTTAGATCCAGAGGGGTAAAAGGAGACATAGTGTCAGGATTAGCCACCATCATCACGTGATCATTTCTGGTCCTCTTCATGAATGGAGATTGACAGCACAACAGTGTAAACACACCAACTTTAAAGATGATCTTCTGATTAAGGAAATAGATTTGAAATACAACTTAAACAAGATGGTATATATATTATTATTATTTTTTTTTTATTATTCTGAGTCACGAGTCATGGCCATCTGACATGAAGCTTAACAATAGAATCACACTGACTCAGTTAGCCTGCTAGCAAACAACAGACATTGTTAGGCAAACTGACTAGCTGTTTACCAACAAGACAGTGAACAACAATGTCCTAAGAGACTCAGTTGTTTATTATAAAACACACCAAATCCAGGAATGAGTGCAGAACCCGCTGTAAAGCCCGAGTCTTACTTTTCCGGGGAGAGCACCGAGCTCTCCTTCTTGTTGCTCAACTTCGCCTCTTTGCTCGGAGGCGTCCCGCTGCCGCTGCTGCGCTTTTTGGGAGGCATCCTGAGAAACACCCAATGTTCGTCGCGGCTCGGGTTCAAACCACGTGAAAATATCCGGAGGAATTCAATGTCAGGCTGAATGAAGGCGAACACATAAATTTAACACCAATGCCAGGCACTGAGTCCGCACCGCTCCATAACCTCCACTCACACAGCGCCGCTTCCGCAGATCCCTCCAAGCGCGGGAAAACTTTCCTACGTCACATCCGGTTACTTTACTTCACTTCAGTGGCGGCACCGGCCATGCTGTTGTGTGTACAAAAAATTAACCAAGCTAAAAACAAAAACCAGACATTAAATACATTATTATAAAAATGTTTTGTATTCGTTTTGTTTTTATTAATCCCTCATCTCATTTATTTATGAACATCCTAACTAGTTTATTTAGTCATTTCTGTATTGTTTCTATTCTGTACTCTTTGCATCATCATCATCATTATTATTATAATTCTATTATTTTTTATTCAGCCACAGCATTCAATACAATCAGTTTACTGCCACACTGCACTACACTCTGGGTTCATCCGGGTTCTGTGGTGGGAATAAGTGTAAAATGTGCGCGTGGTGGGGGGACGTTCAAAAACACGTACACACGTGTAAAAACGCTACAAACGGCTTAAGACAATGTTTTTAAAAGACCAAACTCAGTAAACACATTAATAATAAAGCATACTATGTCGGACAAGCACATGAGTCCAGAATACGAACACTTGTAATTGCGCGTTAAAAAAATCTTCCTCATAGAAAATCATAGAAATCTGTTACGGGAAAAAAAACAGAACGTGGCTTAACGCGAAAAGACACGGTTTTTAAAAGACCAAACGGCTTATCTGTACATAACATGCTTTATTATGGCATGTGTTTACTGAGTTTGGACTTTTAAAAACACTGCCTTATTGCATTAAGCCACATTAAGCATTTACAATGTCCCACAGAAAAGTAGAGATGGGAAGATTAAATCATTTGATTAATTTGGTTCTTTAAATCTCGTTCACCAAAATGAACAAATCTTTATTATTATCATAATTATTTATTTTAATTAGCTGATCCCCCAACACGTCTACATACACCAGAAGAACACCAGTTCTTCCATTTACTAAATCAGCAACAATCCATCACTGAACATTTAAAGCCTCTGGCATGAAGCAGTTGGAGTTGGTGTTGAACTCAGATGTTGAGCTAATTTATAAATTGCTCAAAAGCTCCAGGCTACACAACTCCATCTGATCACTGGTGTTTGATTGTAACGTTTTAATGATTTATAATAACACTCATTATAATAACACTAAATCCTGAACACTAATTGGAAGGCTGTTCCAAAACTGTGGGGCTTTGTAAGAGAAAGCTCTGCCCCCTGTTGTAGTCGTCACTATCTGTAGGTACCAACAAACAGCCTGCACCTTTTAAGCAAAGTTGGCATGGTGGGTCATAGCAGACTAAAAGTTTGCTCAGATACTGCAGCTTGACTATTCAGTGCTTTATACATCCGCAGAAGTATTTTATAATCAATACAAGGGTTTAATTTATTATTTATAATAATATTATTCAAATTAATTCGTGATTGTCCTTTGTTTCAGGTCTATTTATTAACAGAATTAATCTTTACAATTTACATCACATACACTCGTTTGTTTCCGAGTACCTGTGTGCAAAAATATGAAGATATAAGAATCTAAAATATATAATTATTTACATTTTGTATAATAATTACATGATGTATGCAAAAAATTAAATATGCAAACATTGAAGAAAAGCATTTGAACGTAGTAAAGCCGCAGTAAATCACGTTTTGGAAACAGATATGTTACTGTTGTAGTAGACAAAAGCTATAAAAAGAGAATGGAACAGAGAAACGCAGCAAGCTAACAGACTTGAAAAAAATTTGCATTGGTGTTCAAATGCATAAACATTCGCTGAAAACCACAACAGTGACTGAAAAAAACGTAATCGTTTACTGCTGCTGTTATTTGTTGCTTTTAGATTTAGTGTTTGTTCACACTGGTTTAATTGAATCAATCACTATGTCGCGAGCGAGCTGATTGGGCAAACTGATGCTCGCGACTCGCGTCAGAACAGATCCAGTGTGACTGTCCCGAAGTTACAAACAGTTTACACAATAGCATTTAAATAAACTATACCATTCGCAGGTTTTGCTCACCGTGCTGATGTTTTGCCTTTATCCGTGATTTGGGACGCACACGTGTTCCTGCTGCTGGGTGACTCTGTATTTGTTGACAATTAATTTCATTATTGACTCTTATAGATTAGCTGTTGCAGCCATAATGATGATAGTCTATTCTGTTTTCACTCTTGGATTTAAAAAAAAAAATTCTATCCTTTTCTATCCTTATATATTCTTTTTCTATTTTTCTTATTCTTCACACTTGTTATATCACAGACTTCACTAAGCACTTCACAAATACCTTTGATTAGATATATAATAAAAGATGAAAGAGCATTTGTTTTAAATAAAACATTCTATTACCATCTCTCTTCCTCCCTTCTTTATTCACTCCAGAGCAGTTACTGGAAATGACTAAAAGATAATTGCTCTAAAACCTTTAAGTGATTTCGACCATAAAATCATCCCCCATATCTTTCCCGCAAATGCTTCGACTTATCGTTCGGAGTGGGTGTTTCTCTCAGCATTAAATCAATAACTATACAAATAGATACACAATAATTCAATCAATCAAAAGATAGTTTCAATTTGAATTTTGTTCATGTTCTCTTTCTTTTATTATTCATTCATTTGCAACACAATTGTATCCTCGTTCCCTTTACTACATCGTATTCAAGTGCGTTTCATGTTTGTGTTTTTTTTCTTCCGATGTTTCAGTACAGGTTTGAGATGTGTTTTTTTTATCATTTTTTTTTTTTTATTCACCCGGTTCTGCAAGTTTGTGCGTCATCAATACAGAAATAGAGATTTTAAAATATTGCCACATTAACCAGAAGAAACACGAAAACATTTGACAGTAATAGGAACAGATCAAAGGCACTAGTATGCTTTGTCTGGAGTGAAAGTTTTATATAATAAATTAAGGGCTACCAGCATTTTTTTTAGGGTCAAAAGCTTATATAGGCTGCCAGAGAGGAAACCATTTTTTGTAAGTCAGAAAGTGAAGATAACCTTTAATGGGAGATCTGTGTATGAATTTCAGGTGCAGATTTAAGCACAGATGATCGAGGGAAATGATGCCTATCCAAACAGTATTATAACCTTGCTTACAAGATCATTTGGCACACAAGTGGACAGATGGAGTATTTCAATTCTTTTTAAGAAATAAAGTGCATTTCTTTACTCTCATCCAGAACGCCCTCCGACGTTCCACTTTTTGGAGAAATTGGGAGACCATGGCAAAGGGGTTAAAGAGCATCAAACGTTTTATAGAAACCCCTTGAATTTATGACACACACAGACTTTTTCCAATGGTCCTCTTCCTACACTGGGGTGGGGTGGGGGGGATTATGATGGTTGCAACAAAAAAAAAGTAAAAAAAAATAAGTACAGTCCCGAGTGTGTAACATTAGAGAGAGACCTCCTTTGATCTGAGAGTCCTGCATTGGCTGATGGCACCTCAAAGCAGCATAGTGACAGGTTTCTCTAGGAACTTGCGGAACTCGGCCAACCACTGCGCCCCGACCGCACCGTCCACCACCCGGTGATCACAGCTGAGAGTCACAGACATCATGCTGGCCACATCGAACCTTCAAAACACATCATTTATAAGTACGCAAGTATTGCATTGAAATATTGATCAACTATAATTATACTGTACATAGACAGAGCAGGTGGATGGGAATACAGTATTCCGTCGCTGTACCGTGGTTCAAATCCTGCGCCCCGGTTTATCGCGGAGTCGCATTTGCTGCGTTACTAATTTGTTCGGCTGATTTTCCCGGTCTCTCGCGGACGCACGTAGACCAAACGAGTTTTATGTTATAATGAAAAGTATGAATACAAATAAATTTTTTAATTATAAAATGAAGTCAAATATTACAGTACAGTACTGTATACATGAAATTGCATTTTTGGGGTGGTGTCCGTTTATCACAGGTGGTTTTGGAACGTAACCAATGTGATAAACAGGGGATTACTGTATGTTGTTTTTACATTTACAGTATTTAGCCAGATCCATTGCGACTCATACAACTGAGAAGCTATAGGGTTAAGGGCCTCACTCAGGGGCCCAGGAGTGGCAGTTAAGTGTGGCTGGGATTTGTCTCTAGTGAATCTTGTGAATTTTTGTCTCACCCTTTCTCATTGTCTGCAGGCAGCAGCCTCTTTTCTGAGCCTCCCACTGCCAGGATACAGGCTTGTGGAGGATTGATGATGGCAGAGAAGTTCTTGATTCCATACATGCCCAAATTGGAGACTGTAAAGGTTCCACCCTAAAAGACAGAACAAAAAAATGGAAAAGACCCTTAAAATTTGGCTTGACTGAATCCCACTTCAGGGTTTTTTTTTTTTGTCTCGAGTGTTTCAAAATGTGTAAGCTGGTTCTTTTGGAAGCAGTGGTTACTTCAGTGATTTTGTGCAGATACATGGAACAATCTTCTCTCAGTGCTGCATGCTGACTAACGTGATGAATTCAACTTGTAACACTGCTTTCAAGAGTGAGTTGTTACAGTCATTCTTTACTGAAATATAAACAATAAGAACTAGGAAACTTGTACTGAATGTGTGTTTACACTAAAAAACATCACCTAATGCCAGCCTGCATGGCTAGAACATTTTCTAAATAGAGATCAGCTCCTTACATTCAATTCCTGCATGCCACACGTCTTAAAATACCTCACCCACAACTTCTATATAAAAATACAGTCTGCTTCATTATACATGGGTGCAGACTCAAATATCTCGACCCTGAGATACCGTTCTGTCCTTAGTCTTTATGTATCTTTATATACAGACATAAAATAAAATATGAAAAAGTGGAACATTTTCTGTTATACTCACCTGGAATTCGTGTGGCTGCAGTTTGCCATCACGAGCCCTAAGAGCCAGTGCAGTTACATCTTGACTGATGGTTGCTAAGCCTTTAATATGAGCATTGAATACAATAGGAGTGATCAGACCGCTGGGTGTGCTGACCGCAATGCTAACATCCACCACATGATTTCTGGGAATGAACAAAAAGTGTGTATAAGCTATAACAACAACAACAACAACAACAACAACAACAATAATAATCATATCTGCTGGTCTGCAAAGATTTTAGTCATTATGTGCAAAGCAGCACTGCTTCCCTCTTGTGGTGAGGAGCTGCCATTAAAATTGCCAAGAAATCGGAAGCTGCCATTTAAAAAAAACCTAAAAACTAAAACTAAAAAGGACTAAATGTTGATTAGTATGTTCAAAAAGCACATACAAATCTCCACAAACATTTGTCCATATAGTGTATGTGCAAGACTGGATCGCTCGTTCAAATCCAGTCGCGGGAACGCAACAAATAAAGTCTGTGTTCCTGCATGTGTAACTGGATTGAAGGTAATACAACATGCCTGTTCTTGCAATACAATTTGAAGCAGTTACGAGCAGCTTTATCACGGCGTTCCAACAAAGCAGACACTCTCGACTCTTTTATAGGACTCAATGCCACGTTACAGAAGATCGTAAGTGTGAAACCATTGCCGCTAAGACGAGCGAATCCCGAGGTTACTCACTGTCGGATAACCGTGTCCATCCAGGAGGAGTTCGCCTCTGGAACCTTTAAACATGCCAGTGCTGATGCTTTGATGATAAAGTCATTCACTGACAGTTTGATGTTGTCTGCTTTCACCTCCTGCTCATACCATGAAAACAGGGAAAAGAAAACAGATCTGCTTACAGCATAATCCTCCAGCAGAATGATATGTACATGGAATAGAAATGAATGCAGCATCTTACCATGTTAAGTTCTTTCCTAAGGTCCAGAACTTGGTCCATGTTGATATCCACAGACAGGTAGTAGTGAGGAATAGTCTGCTTTGACTGCATCAGCCTCTGAGCAATCACCTTATAAAGGGTAAAATCATATGAGGAGCAGAGAGGTGAAAAATTGTTGCTGTATTTATTCTAGAAGAATAAGAATACAAATGAAAATAAAATGTATATATGCACTTTAAAGAGAATATTTGCTGTGCATGGCACTTTCCAGGCACCACAAACAATATGTAGGAACATCCAGGGGTTTTGATGCCTAGTTACAGCTACTAAACATTGTTTTCCAGAAAACTAGTTTAGTAGAATATATAAATAATTTACATTATATACATTTGAACAGATTCTTAATGCATTCAACTTTTCTAAATTATATTAAGAATTTCTTTGTCATTTTCTACGAGGGGCGTAATGATACGTACATCGAGTTTTAAGTTTTTTACATGTAAGGTTTTAAAGAAATAAAAAAAAAAAAAAAACCTTGACTTTTGTTGTTAATTAATGCAGTTTGTTATTATTAACATTGGTGAACATCAATAGTTAACATTTGTAAAACAATAATAAATAAAATGTATTATAAGTTTAAATTATATATACACAATTTAATTTTATAATATTTAGAAAAAATTTAATAGGTCAAATGAATGCAATACACCTTTTATGATTATTGATTAATTTCAGTAATTGATTAAGTTGGCACAAATGAAATTGATATAATAAAATGAAATAAATGGAAAAATGTAATTAAATTATTTACATTCGTTAGACCCCATTTGGGTAGAAAAGTGTCTGTGTTTTACATTTAATATTTCATTTTCTAAAGATATAATCTGCTTAACTGTTCTACTTATTTCAGAATACTTTAACAAATGCCTTTATTCCGTCCATCCTTCATTCATTCACTCCCTCGATATGTGGAATTGTCAGGATTTTCTCCTTTTAAAATAAATTCTTGAAGCTGGACATGAAACGCTGACGAATCTATATCGCTAGTCTGTCGTAAAAACGCAGGAAGTGGCAGCGCTTTAGCAAAACAAATCGTATTTCCAGTAGAGAGTGAGTTGCCACAGTGACCCTATGCTAACTGTAGTTTTTTTTACACATATTTTTGTATGTTTTATGTTGTGTTTAAGAATAACATTTTTTAAATTAATTAATTAAAAAACAGTGACACTGCTTTCAAAGTGCGACAAACTTGCAATCCGCCACATTAACAGGTTCGTGAGGGAACTGGGATTTCCCCTGTAAAAAGGATTGCATCCGGTACACGTGTACGGACATCATCTTTATCACCCCTCCATCATTATGCTTAAAGATGTCTCTATATGAGAGACTCTATTCTCCGAAGCTCTTTCCTGATTAGGAACACTTAATTGTGTGTAATCATAGTTAAGGAGTGAACTGTACTGATGGAAACTCACTCTGCGGATGTTGCTGATGGGGATGTCGGTGAAGGTGCCGGTGGGTACAGGTGCCACGGCTGGTGCACGAGCGGGCGTGGGTGCTGCAGGAGCTGCTGTTGGAGCCTTAAACATCATTCATTCAACATAAAATTTTAGATAATGGGATGTACACATTTGCCTTCTAGAAGGCTGTAATAGTTTTGCAGCACTTGAGAAATCACTATATTGAGTAAAAAAAAAAAAAAAAAAAAAAAAGATAACGATTTGGAAATAGATTTCCAAACTAAGGAAAGGTTACACAGGTTGCATATTGCGAAATATAGTATTAGAAAATGTTAACCAGTGTGAAGATTGTAAAGCAGAATTTCTGCTACATTAAAGCTTTTTTTTTTTATATATATATAAAATGTCTCAGTATACATACAGTACACATACATGTTCGTCTGGCTGATATTCTTTGCTTAAAAAAAAAAAAAAAAAAAAAGATTTCACTCACAGGAGCTGCCTTGGCTGGGACAAAAGTCTCAATGTCTTTCTTGGTTACTTTTCCATCTGGTCCTGAGCCTGCACACATTTGAGGAATATTTTATTCTGTCAGAAAAATAATTTTGCCAGTACTTTTTTGCCGACACTGCAGTTATACAGTGCACTCACCAGTGACCTGTGTGAGGTCGATCCCTTTCTCAGCAGCCAGTTTCTTGGCCAGTGGGCTTGCAAACACTCTGCCCTTCCTAGCAGCAGCAGCTGGAGCTGCAGCCGGGGTCGCCGCAGGGGCAGAGGGAGCAGGAGGAGCTGCCACCTGAAAAGACATATTGATTCATAAGAATGAGCTGCCACTGCAAGCACATTTATTTTAATTCACTGAGTTGTTTCATTAATCCACTGATCTGATTATTTTTATTATTACTTTTTCCTATAAACAGCCCACCAGGAAAAAACTTGCAAAGAAGTTCTACTAATATACATTTGCTAGAAGCCCACCAACAATTAAAAAATAAATAAATAATAATAAAAAAGATAAAGTCCACCAAAGCCTCTACAATACCACTGCACCAAGGACGACCGTGACATGTTGTAAGCCAAAAGCAGGCAAAAAAACAATCACACCACCTTAAACTGCTATAAGCCTAAAAGCGTTCCAACTCAATCAGACTTCTGACTGATCTTTCATAATATACCACAAACAAAAGCAGTTCCATTGGTGACTATTGCAGTGTTTTCTTACAGTGTCTTTTTTAAATGATTTGTCCCGGTAATAAAATCAGTTTTGCCTGAGATTTCTCTGCCCGCTTTAGAGCAGAAGTCACAAAACATTGTCAGACCAAAAATCCAAAATATTTTGAAATGTCTCTCAGCACTTTTATTTATGTGTTCACTGACTAACATAAAAAGACAGTCTTCAGTATTTCTGTTCTCTCTCTTGCTCGCTCTCACTCTCTCCAACGCTGGCACAACTGGAGCCTGCTATTTATTTTTACGAACAGGTGTGTCATCAGCGGTAAAATTGGACAAAGGTGGAGACTGTTTGAAAAAGTTTGATATTTTTCCTCTCAACATGGTATTTCTAATGCGGGAAAGTTGCTTTAACTGTCCGGTTATTTTGGCGCTTTAACTCGAGCGTAGACGACGCATGCGTCTCAGTTTATTACGTCAACAAATTACGCATGCGTCTCAGTTTATTACGTCAACAAATTACGCATGCGTCTCAGTTTATTACGTCAACAAATTACGTGATAGGCCATTCTTTACAGAAAACGCACATGTCGCAGGTGGTAATTTCGGCAGCAATATTACTCGCAAATTAGTATTTTTATGAAAGCAGTAGCAGACTGGAGTAGGGCTGCAACAACTAAAATTGATAAAATCAATAATAATCGATAATTAAATTCGTTGTCAACGAACGTTATCGTTTAGTTGGGCTGCTCACGTTATGGGTTTAGTGTGACGGCAAGATAACAAAGCCGCCTGGGAAAATGGCGAACAGAACAGGGTCAACCTGAAGCAGAAAAAGTGTGCATCCCAACTCATCCAAAGCATTGGAGCATTTTATATTAAACGCAACATAGAAAACAGTAACCCTGCAAGTTATTGCAAAGTGGAGCTTGTGTGCGTTGGAAGTTCCACAGTGATGAGCAGGTGAAAATAAAACACTGGGGTCACGGATGAAGGCGACAAATCAGCACGGTAAGTAAAAACGGTATAATCCTCATCATGTGAAAATGGTGTAGTTTAATTAAATGCTATTGTGTAAACTGTTTGTTTGTTTGCGCAATCAGCTCGCTCGCGACATAGTGATGGATTTAATTGAAACAATAAATCAAGTCTGTTAGCTTGCAGCATCTTTCTGTTCCATTCTTTTTTATAGCTTTTGTCTACTACAGTAACAGTAACATCTGTTTTCAAACGTGATTTACTGCGACTTTACTACGTTTCAATGCTTGTTTTCAATGTTTGAATATTCAATTTATGAATATATGTAATTATTATACAGAATTTTAATAATTTGATATTATAGATGCTTAGATCTTCCAAACTGAACAAAATGAATTTGAACAGGAATTTTTTAAACAAAAATTGTCAAAACAAATGTTATTTTATACTGATTTTTTTTTGCACGGTTTTTAGAACTTGCCATCTAGAATTATCATCGCAAATGTTGATTTACACAAATTGGTTCTCCGTGCATACTCAAATGCTGTTGTTTTTATTTACAGAAAAAAAAAACCCAGCATGAGTGAATTTGTTTAAGGAGAAATCCCCCATGCACTCCTTAACACAATTTTTTTTAGTACACTTTTATACATAAAGTCCCCGAATTAGGGTTTTATATAGTTATAATAAGCAAAACATCTAATTAAAATAAAATGTAGTTGTTTTTTTCCATCAAATTAATCAATCAATTGGAAAAAAAACAAGAAAAAAAAATAGTTGCAGCCCTAATCTGGAGCCCAATCAGACCATAAAGACAGTAAATAAAAAGAAATGTTTCTTACTGGTGCAGGAGCTGGAGGCGGGCTAGTAGCCATCCCGGTCTCGACATAGTCAGCAAATGCCTGAATGTCAGACTCTTTCTCTACCATGATGCACAGAGGGGTACCTAGTGGGACATCTCTGGTTCCTTCGGGCACCATGATCTTAGCCAAATATCCCTCTTCCTGTACCTCAAAACCTGAAAAAATAAGCCACACTCACTTAAGAGTGCACTGGCTAGCCAGCTCCCAATGATTCACCATTCTCTCTCATCTTCATCTGGATGTTTTTCATATTTTAAGCCAAAAGTTATATTTTTGCCAAATGTATCTGCCATAAACGAAAGTCTCATGAGGCCATGTATTTCTTTCTTTATTTCTCGTTATCACGACTTTTCTCCTGACCTTAACGTAAATACTAAACATGTAATTGGATTGCGAGAAAATCTTATGCCTTGTGAAAGTTTCTGGTGTATATCATATATATATATATATATATATATATATATATATATATATATATATATATATATATATATATATATATATATATATATATATATATACACACACACATCAGCCATATAGATACATAATAAAAAGCCTAAGTCGGGTTATGTTTGACCATTTGAATAGCGGACCAGAAGTAAGTGTTTGTATAAAGGGAGCATTTACATTCATCAACTGGCTTCTCAGTGAGGGACTTGAGAACAGTGGAGAAAATCTGCAGGCCTTTAAATAAAAATGATGGCCTTACTGGTTTATGTTCTGTACCAAAACTATGTATAGCAATGTTTATTAAGTTCACTGTGATCATGTTCAACCTGGCCAGGGAATTTACTTTAACGCGTATAGCTTCAATAGCAGACCCGTTATCCTGAGCAGTTAAGGGTTAAGCACCTTGTTTAAAGGTCCTGAAATGGTAGCTTGGTGGTGCTGGGATTTGAACTCACAACATTCTGTTTGAAAGTCCAATGCCTTAATCACAGAGCTACCACCTCCCAGGTGAAACCCAGCTTTTGGATGAGACATAGGTCCGTGTTCCCCCACATTATATTCCTGCTCCTAATAGCAGACAATAAGAAAACCCAACATGCATGTCTCAGTGCTCACAGAAGTGAATAGATCTCAGGCATGAGAGAGTCACTGCACACTTGATTTACTGCTCCATGCTAACAAACTTTCAGTAGTTCCAGGCAGCTAGATATTAGAACACGCAACAGTGAAATCTCTCGGCGTGACAACTCACCAATTGTAGCCTTATCCGTCTCGATTTCAGCGAGCAAGTCGCCTTCATTCAATTTTTCTCCCACTTTCTTCTCCCAGCGTTGCACCGTGCCCACCGTCATAGTCGGGGAAAGAGCTGGCAAAAGAATCTACACGAGCCATGATAACAAAGAAACATCAATGGGCATCAACTCGTCGGGTTCATGATCATCATTACAAATCCAATGTCTTCATATAGGCCATATACAAGGAGCAAATAACAGCATTACTGGCCAATAGATTGACACACTGACCGTATCATCATTGGGTAAAACTTGCTCCAATAGCCAGCAGGACTCACCTTCATGTGCGCAGGGTACGAACTGCCAGGGGCTTGTGGAGGAAAGGGTGCAGAGGAGGCAGCTGCTGGAGGTGGAGTTGCTGCTGTGGCTGCTCCTGCTGCTGACGGTGTTAAGGCGGCCAGTTTTTCCAGATTAAGGTCCTTAAACACTGGGATGAGGTCAGGGCTGAAGGCAAATACACAGCATTTTAGTGCCAACATCTTAACATATTAACCATCTTAGTTCTTAACAAAACGGAATTCAGATTTTTCTCCCCATGTGGTCTCTTCTACGTAAAACCAGATCCATTGTTTCTGCTTCATGATCGTGTGAAGCGAAGAGGTTGAGCATTACATAACAAGCATTAAGCATCACATAACATCGTCAGTGCGTGAATTTCTTATTCTTTTTTTTTGCCATTACAGTTTTTATTCATTTAATTAATCCTAAGATGATTTTTGCCATTCAATTTAATTGTGATTTCTTTTTTCACACTTTATCTAAAATGCCCCATGTCTGCATGGCTGAATCTGGCAAACTGTCACAAAACTCCAACCAAATAAACCAAAAATGGACAAGAAGTTGTGGACACCTTTCTGTAAGAGTTATATGTGCTTTTGGAACATCCCATTCCACATTTATTGCCTGTTTGCTGCTATAATAATCTCCACTCTTTAAGGAAGCTGGTCCACTAGACTTTAAAGTGTGGTTGTAGAGAGCTTTATAGCAGGCCACTCAAGATCTTCCACTTCAGCCCATGTAAACCATATGTTCATGGAGCTGGTTTTGTGCACAGGAACATTGTCACAGTGGTTAAGGTGCTGGGTTACTGATCAGAAGGTCGGAGCATCAAGCCCTGTTATTGCCAAACTGCCGCTCTTGGGCCCTTGAGCAAGGCCCTTAACCCTCTGAGCTCCAGGGGCACCATATCATGGCTGACCCTGCACTCTGACCCCAGCTTCTGAGCAAGAAAAATAATTTCACTGTGCTGTGACGTATATGTGACAAATAAAAGCTCTTCTTATACAATTGTCTGCTTTGTGGTAGCAGTTTGGGGAAAAACACAAATGGCTAGAAAAGTCAGATGTTCCAATATTTTTGTCCAAATCGAGTAGATATCTTGGGGATACCCATTTCAACCTACAATTATACATAACTCAATATTTTTTATCTAGCATACTATTAAGAGTGGAAATTAGGAGAATGGGGTGCAGCACAAGTTTTGTTTTGTGCAAAACATCTCAAACGGCCTGCTTCAGCAACAATAAAGTGGCTTGCTTAATAAATAAATAAATAAATAAATAAAAACCTCCCCTCACTTGTCCACAGTAATACAGATGACTGATCCAATGGGAATGTCTCTTGTACCCTCTGGTACCAGGATCTTGGCGAGATAGCACTCCTCCAGTATCTCGAATCCTACCGTGGCCTTGTCTGTTTCCACCTGTATAAACATGTACAGTGTTAAAGACAAATGTCCAATATCTGCACTGCAATGTCATTACTTTTATTCGTACAACCCCATATTCCAAAGAGGTTGGGACACTGTGCAATATGTAAATAAAATAAAGAATGCAATGATTTGTAAATCTCATAAATCAAGATTTTATTTCAAATGAAACAAACTTTTTTTTATGTTTAAACTAAGAATATACACAATTTTAAGGGGTAAAAATGTCATTTTGTAATGTATGGCTGCAACAGGTCTCAAAAAAGTTGGTTTTAGGAGAAGAATGTTGTCCCATATGTGTCTGATACAGGTTTTTAGCTGCTCAACAGTTCTGGGTGTTCTTTGTTGTATTTTTCGTTTCATGATGCACCAGTTTTTCCAAATGGTGAAAAGGTCTATCCCCATCTTCTACTTCTGAGAGACTCTGCCTCTCTAAGATACAATATTTATACCCAATCATCTTACTGACCTTATAAGTTGCAAAGTATTTCAAGTGTTTCAACAACACTTACTTTTTCCAGACTTGAGATGTGTTGCAGCCACCAAATAAAACATTTCCTGGTACATTTCCTGAGTTTAAACATTTGATATGTCTTCTATGTTCTACTATAAATAGAATATCGGTTTATGAGATTTACAAATCATTGCATTCTGTTTTTATTTACATTTCACACATTGTCCTGACTGTTTTGGATTTGTAAATGTATTTCAACAAGCTCCTACTGTGATACTGAGGCATCCAGATCCCTACTTCTGCCATCTTCAGGACAACAAGCTCCTTTTTATTAACACTTCTTTTTTTTCCCCCTAAACCTGTTGGATCCTTTCCCACTTTACCTCAATCTAGGTCTTACTTTCCACTCACTCAGTAGGAATAAGAGCTCTTCGAGCTATAAAAATAACACATGGGGTGCGCAGTTATACGGGAAAACCCCCCCGAAAATTATACGACTGGGTGATAGAATGTAGCCAGTCCATATTGCGTATACTATTTTCCTAAAACAGCAATCACTAGAGTGTTTTATTCTTCTTACACCACAGCAGTTTTCCTTCTGTTTAGTGATATTTAAGGAGCGTCCACGAATCAAGTTCCTGTTATCACACGTTATTTCTTGCTACCCATAAACAAGCTTTTCTTATTCTCTCCAATTTAATTTCAGAATAAACTGCAGCTGGTTGTTATTGAAGAAAAAAAAAGAAAGTAAAACCCTTCATATTTTAAAAAAATGTTAAATGTACAGCTTCACGACCGACTGTTATTTGCTTACGTAACGAGTAAAAACAAGTGCATTCGAATAAACTGTGATTTACGCTGTAGCTGGAAGTCTGAGCTGCAGCTCAAGATTCAAATGAATCAATATTTTCTGGTCAATCGTGTTAATTTCACAAACATACACACGAATTCCCGTCTCACCTCAGCGATCAGGTCTCCCTCGTTAATTTTATCCCCCTCCTTCTTCTCCCAGCGAGCGATGGTGCCCAATTGCATTGTGGGAGATAAAGCAGGGAGTTCCACCTGCATAAAAAATAAACAGGAACAAGATCATGTGGATAATTAAGAAGAAAAAAAAAACAACAAAAAAAAACCACCACCCAATATATTAGCTAATGTTTGTTATTTCGTGTGGCATTTCAATGGCAAGTAAACAAGCAGTTCTCCAAGTTGATGTGCTGGAAGCAGCCAATGGCATTAATTGCGTCTGTGTGTGTTCTATGTTCTTCTGACGTCCATGTACATTTCCTCTTTGTTCTTCACTTCAATTCTACCTCATTTACAAATAAATAAATACATACATACATAAAAACGAGTAGGGATCATAGTGATGGTATTAAGATTCAGGTAGGACACCACTGAAAGGATAGTTGTGAAATGCACGTCCTGTCACTGTTATACACTATAGAGCAGCATTTCAATGGAGGTAAACCGGATACGCTAATAAAGTGCAGCTGTGCAGAAGGTGAAATGTATGTGCTAAAGGGTAAAGGGGATTTTTACTTGTACCATGTACATTGCAGCACAGTGAAATTCTTCTTCGCATATCCTAGCGATGTTAGGAAGCTGGGGTCAGACCACAAGGTTAGACATAATACAGCACAGAGGGTTAAGGGTCTTAATAAAGGGTCCAACGGTGGCAGCTTTGCGATAAATGGGGCAAAAATCTGGCAGCTTGGTGAAACTAGGGCCCAACAGAGGTAGCTTGGTGAGCATGGGGCCAAACCATGGCAGTTGGCAATAATGTGGCCCAACAATGGCATCTTTGTAATAATGGGGCTCAACAGTGGCAGCCTGGTGATCATGGAGCCGAACAATGGCAGCATTGCGATCATGGAGCCCAACAGTGGCACCTTGGTGATAATGGGGCCAACCAGTGGCAGCGTGGCGATCCTGGAGCCCTACAGTGGCAGAGTGGCGATCCTGGAGCCCTACAGTGGCAAAGTGGCGATCCCGGAGCCCTACAGAGTCAGAGCAGCGGGGCGATCCTGGAGCCCTACAGTGGCAGAGTGGCGATCCTGGAGCCCTACAGAGTCAGAGCAGCGCGGCGATCCTGGAGCCCTACAGAGTCAGAGCAGCGGGGCGATCCTGGAGCCCTACAGTGGCAGAGCAGCGGGGCGATCCTGGAGCCCTACAGTGGCAGAGCAGCGGGGCGATCCTGGAGCCCTACAGAGTCAGAGCAGCGGGGCGATCCTGGAGCCCTACAGAGTCAGAGCAGCGGGGCGATCCTGGAGCCCTACAGAGTCAGAGCAGCGGGGCGATCCTGGAGCCCTACAGAGTCAGAGCAGCGCGGCGATCCTGGAGCCCTACAGTGACGTAACTAATAAATGCTCTTAGGGTTGAATCCTCACAGTCGCTTTCTCGTCTCAGAATAGTGGATTTTATTATTAATGTGCTCATTTGATCATCATTTGATCGAAATAAAAAATTAAAATATGAAATAAAACCCAAGCAGCTATTAAGAAGAGGTGAGCAGCACACCGTGACGGTAACAGGTCGGGTCCTTTAGCTGAGGAGTTAGTTAGCTTAGCATGAACGTTACCTTCTGGTGAGGCGGTAGACTGCAGACTCTTGCACTCTGACTGAAGGAGACACTTCGTGGTGGTGCAGGTATTAAAGCCCGCGTTCTGCATCTCAGGATGCCGGACTGTGCAGGTCTGCCGCAATTCAGAGCCCGGCCTCTGCTCGAGCACGGTACCGGTCCTGATCGCGCTCCAGCACCCGGGCCTGAGAGGACACCCCGGCGGCTCGCTCTGACCGCTGGGCTCAGTCTCAACGCCAAACGCAACATTTTGAACTCACTAAGAGAAAAAAAATAAACCGTTCACGGGACCAAAAGAGGTTCCTTTTGGTATCAGGATCTCTGACACCTTTATTACAACTACAGCCCGAGTTCAACACACAGCCTCACTTTCCAATGACCTCCCAGTCCAAAACATCTCGCTTTCCGGCGCTCTCCTTCCCCGTGTCCTCCCGGCTTCACACGGGATGCCACTACAGGATTTATCCCCCTTACAATCAGGCTACGTAGTCAAATCAAGTAGGCTTTTCTACAGAAGTCCTAAGAGGCAAAGAATTATTATTTTTAAAAATTTTGTATTTTTTCGTGATCTAGACATTAAGAGTTGTTTTCTCATGATCACGACTTAATTTTCTTGTGATCTCGACATAACAAACATTGTTTCTGCCACGAATGGATTTTCCATGATGCTGCGATGCCTCTAGATCAGGGGTCACCAACCTTTTGAAACTGAGAGCTCCTTCTTGGGTACCGATTAATGTGCGCTACCAGTTTGATACACACAAGTCGAAATTACAGTTCTGAAATAACAAATTTGCTCAATTTACCTTTAATTATATGTTATTATTAATAATTAATGATATTCATCTATATCTAGTCATCTATATTTTACTATTGTCATTTTCACACCAATGCAAGTGTGATTTAAAAAAGAAAAGCAACAAAAAAAAATTAAATGCAGCTCACTGGTAAGTGGTGCTATGGTAAGCTATTTTTAGAAAAGGCCCACGGGTGACCTTGTGCCCGCGGGCACCATGTGGTGACCCCTGCTCTAGAACATGCTCTTACGTTGAATACACAGAACAATTATGTACTGATTACAAGAAATGTCCTAGATGCAGCATCATGGTTAAAAGCCATAAGCATTTGTGACAGCGGGCGCGTGAAGAAAATTAAGTCGTGATCACGAGAAAACAAGAAAGAAACTAAATTGTAACACATGGCCTCTTAGAACTTCCATATTTTATAGACAATTTCAAGGAAGTAAACTTAATGATAAACACATTGTTATGATACTGCATGTCTGATTTATAAAAGCTAAAAATAGATGATAACGTGCAATACCAGATATTGAGGCGACAACTTTTCACTCAGAACATTAAACGTTTACCTGAAGAACCAGATCCAGACATTTATTTTTATTTGGTTCATTTATAACAAAAGTAATTGTTTTGTTAAATTGCATATATAATTATTGTATACGTTTTGAAATGTTTGTGTTTAGATTCGATGAAGTCTGTAGTCATTAGTGATGGCTCATTCATGAACGATTTGTTTATTTGGAACGAGTCTTTGATGTGACTCAGAAGAACGAGTAGTCTCGAAGATTGATTCGTTTATTTTTCACTGGAGGACATGAGCAAAGCATCGCAAAATCTCCGTAGATTGTGGAAATATTGAGTAGTTTACCCTCGACTCTGAGTAGTTTACCCTCGACTCTCTAGTCCGAGTTGTTTGTTCTTTTATCACGTAACTCTCATATACACCATGCAGTGCATTATACAGGCAACTGAATTGAGCAGGTCATCTCGTGAGTCCTCTGGACCAAATCGTTCGCTCTTTTGTCACGTGCCTCCCATATATACGCTACACAATGCAAAAGATCAGGATTTTTTGGTCCGAATCTTGACATTGTTGTTACAATAATTATTGAAGTCACGTGACAAAAGAACTAAAGATACAGACCAGAAGATATGAGAGGTGAACTACTTATTCCGTTGTTGCATTGTCATATTTTATTACTGGAACTATAGTCAAAGTTGGTGTATGCAGATGTGTTGGGGATCTGCTTATTAAAGGTTTAACATGTTTGATCAAAGGAACGAAATAACAGAAGTTCTAAGAGTTTATACATTATATCTTTTTTTCCTTCCTCGGTTTTTCGTGATTACGACATAACAAAAGTTGTTATCTTGCACTCATGACTAATAATTTTTCTATGTATTCGGCATAAGGGCACGTTCTAGATGCAACATTATGGATAATAACCACAATCAAAATGACTCCTTTTGATAAACAAGTTTAAAAAAAAGATCATCTCTAAAATGTTCTGATCTTCCCAGCACTAGTAGCCATGTTGCTGTGCTTCTTGTCGCAGTGGAACTGTGTGTGTAAGTGGTTTGAATGCTCCATCTGTGACATCTGAGCCTTGTGTGTGGTCCCTAATAAACATGAAAGTGCATGCAATTCAATGCTGGATAACGTGTCTTTTTTAAACTAGTTCATATTAAATTTGAGTTTATCATGGTTTGTTTTAGATAAGAGTAGGTATCCTCAAGTTGCTAGTCAGTATCCATGTTGTTTTTTGGGAACCCCGATGATCTTCTCTGTTGTCCTCACTCTCTGCTTATGATCCGAGATGGTGCAAATTCCAAACCTGTTCAGGATGCTCTCTCAATTGTTCCATGGAGAACATTTTTGAGGAGGATGTAGTAGGAGAAGTAGAACTAGACATGCTGCTGGGCTTTCTTCGTTCTGGAGCTGGTGTTGAGGAACCAAGTGAGGTTCTTTGCCAGGTGAACAACAAGAATTTAGTGTTCTTGACGATCTCCATTGGAATTCAAGTAAAATAATTTTATATAATTTCTCACATCCATGGATGTTATTATTAATGTATACATTTGGTCATTTTGTACAGATTACATGTAACATAGCTTTTTATTACTAACTATGAGTCTTTTAGTAAATCATTGAAAGGTTTCCGAAAAGGGGCCCATTTAACAAACATGGCAACCTTCCCTGGGCGCTGTCAGACACCGGTTTACTAACTGTCGTAAAAACGTCGCAAAAGTTTGACAGTATGAAAACTGACACTGCTCAGGTTGTTAAAGGGTTTTAGTCACCCTGTGTGTGTTTGTGTGTGCAGGAGGTTTTATATCCATTTTAACATTGTGACAAGCACTATTTTTTTTAAAGAAGCTTTTAGTAAAGAGCTTCGTTTAGGACTGGCATTTTGTTTTGTTTTGTTTTGTTTTAGTTTTGCATTAGGAGGTTTCAACTGCATTTATTGACTTTATAAAACTCCAAACGCAGGTCACTTCCGGTATTTTTCCTGGGTAGACTGGTTCCATGTAAAAATCTTTTTTTTTTTTTTTTTTATGACCTAATGTGTTAGTTGTATAGTTGTATATATGTATTGTAGTATATTTTCATTGTCAATTGTTTTATTTTTTTTTATTATTGTGATTACTTTTACTTATTTTTTATAATCAGCATATCTAATGCAAGTGATTAATTATAATTAATGTATATCTACAGTAAGAGATCAATGTGTGCAAATGTGAGAAAGTGTTTATTTTCCAGGTGCAATGCCTTTATGTTTGGAGGTCATGGAAAGGTCTGAGCCATGCTAAATCACGTTACTTCTGATAATGAAAACATAAAAAAAGAAAAAAAAAGAATAATAAGATGGATAGGAATTGCCACCATTATGTCATTAAAATGAAAAGTACCAAAAAGTTGAAAGATAAATGTGGCAGATGAGGTAACTTGACAAAAAAAAAAAAAAGATGTTCCCTAGGTAAGAAAGAGTATAAAAAGACTTCCATGGAACTGTCGGACTGTTTCTGCTGAAATAAAAGCTGATTCTTTGACACCACAACTCTCGATTCTACACTCAGTCTATTGTTTTTGATTGGTATTCTTTGTTGCTGAACTTGTTCATTTTGTTTCCAATTTTACAATGAAATTTGTAGAAATTTACAAACAGCAGTTGCAGTAAGAATTGAGAAAAATATTTTTTGTTGCCACCAATAAGTGAAAATATCCAGCTATCTGATATAGTGTACTCAAGCTGCTACTGTAAATGTATTGAATAAGCATGAGACCATAAAAGTGGTTTATTCCCATACAGGCTTCATGGGAAGTTTAAATCACTTTAATTTTATATTGAATTTTCACTTTTTTTTTTATAAGTGCTGTAAACATGGTGCATTGCAATAACCACCCTTCTGATGGCTAAAATATAATGTGAGCAATAGTCACTTCTGCAAACCTGCAGATTCTGGACACACGTTTCTTACAATGGTTTGATTTTATGAGACTATTAAGTAAGCATGTTCCGCAGCACTAAAAAAAACCCCACATCAATTATAAATTACTATTCAAATTATATTGAAATATTACTTTACAAATATTTTTTATTCTTGTATTAATCTATTTATAAATACACCATAAATGATCACAGTCTAATTATTAATGTTTTATATAATAGTCAATTTGTAAATATATAATGAATTATTAGTCAAATTATAAAGTAGTGTTAGAAGCAGGAAAAATGGGCAAGTGTAAGGTATCTGCAAGAGTGAAAGGGAAAGTTTATAGGACTGTGGTGAGACCTACAATGTTGTATGGTTTAGATACAGTGGCATTGAGCAAAAGACAGGAGATGGAGCTGGAGGTAGCAGAGCTAAAGATGTTGAGGTTTTCGTTGGGAGTGACGACGATGGACAGAATTAGAAATGAGTTTATTAGAGGGACTGCACATGTAGGACATTTTATGGACAAGGTGAGGAAGGCGAGATTGAGATGGTTTGGACATGTGCAGTGGAGGGACATGGGGTACATCAGTAGAGGAATGCAGAGGATGGAGCCACCAGGAAGGAGAAAAAGAGGTCGCTGTGGCGACCCGTAATGGGAAAAGCCAGAAGAAGAAGAAGATAATGATTTGAGCGGGTTTCACAATGGCCATATTGTGATGGCTAGAAGACTGGGTCCGGGCATCTCCAAAACTGCAGCTCTTGTTCCCGGTCTGCAGCGCTCAATGTCTATTAAAAAAAGAATCCAAAAAAGGAACAGTGGTGAACCGACTACAGGGTCGTGTACGGTTGAGGCTCATTGATGCACGTGGGGAGCGAAGGCTGGTTCATGTGGTCTGATCCAACAGACGAGTAACTGTATCTCACATTGCTGATGAAGTTAATGTTGTTAATGCTCGACAACTCAGGACTGTTTTGGCAGCAAAAGGGGACCAACACAATATTAGGCGGGTGGTCATAATGTTATGCTGCTGCCTACTGGTGTGGAAGAAGAGCTGGAGCTCATAATGAATATTATGCAGAAATACTGTGATACACTTCAGAGATGCCGCCCCTTAAAAACAACTTCAAGCTGCTAACTCACAACTACATAAATTAACCAGTTTATGTCAGCAAATTTGCACAAACAGGTCAGTGTGAGGCGTGTCCCTTTCTCCATTCGTGATCTGCCTGATTCAGCTTGATGCCCTGCCTCTGGATGGATCTTTTATCAACTGGAATCCACTCCATGCTGCTGAAGATGTTTCACATGAACAGTCTAAGATCCATGAAGTTACTGGCCAGGGTTAAAGGGTCAGAACCATGAAGAATGCATTTGTACAGTAATTAATATAAAAGTCTGAGGACTACAGATATCATGAACTGTTTTTTGCACTCAAGTGTTCATCAGTGAACAGTTAATAACATTAACAGTAAAACGTTTTCTAAACAGTCTATAAACAATTGCACCTTCAATAATTTCCATTTGACAGAAAATAAGAAATGTGGGAATATTACAGCCTTACAGAAACCTCCACACAGTCAGGAATGAAGTGGCCTTGCTTGAAAAGGCATTTATTAGTTTATGTTATAGTGTAGTAGAAAAATAGAAGAAGAAAAAAAAAAAAACACAAATGAAGGAAAGGAGAAGCAGATATGCAGCACTGTAGTCCGGTAACGTTGAGTGAATTGGAAAAGTGAGCTATTATTTGATTTTAGTGAGAGCTACGGCTCGTCTGTCTGTGTTTTGAAACAGAGCTCGAATGAGACTCTTCATTTCGTTACTGGAGAATTCCTGTGCGAGAGGCCCTTTGCCTTCTGCCCACCTGGAGGAGAGAAACAACCCATCAGTTACTCTATAAAAGTGAAAGTTAACACATGATTCAGCTAAAAACGCCTCCTGCTGAACTGCAGGAGTAATGATGATGTCAACAATAACAGCGTTGTAACTGCTGGAATGTGATGAGTTCTCAATCAGCAGCCAGAATTTCACATGGATTTGGTTTGTATAAATATATTCACATTTTTGCCCAGAATTTAAAAAGCACAATAAAACAAAGTGATCACAGAACAAATAATAATAATAATCCATTCAGGACCTTAGCAAAAAGATAAGCAAAGCTTGAGCACTGAGCCAGAACCGAATAAATATTCACATAATTATACAAATAACTGGTTTTAAATGTTATCGTATATCCAATATTTAATTTCTTTCAGCTTAATTATTAGTCCAAATCTCACTTTTATCAATTTGCATCTACCTAAATAAATAAATAAATAATGTATTGATTAATTAATAAAAATCCTCAAATCACATCCAAATTGCTTTTTCTCTTGAATCCATCTGCACTAGAAGACCACAAAAGAACAAACGCGCTCAGTTCTCCGACACGAAACAGACCGGTTGTGTTAATACATACCTGATTTTTATTTAGAATGACATAAGCCATGTGATCAAACTATGTGAAAGCACCTTGTACTACCTCTATAGTCTGATTTTAATACTTTCTAATGATTAGGAAAACATTAAAAACCTTGTATTTCCAGTATATAAACATGCTTTTTTTTTATTACCTGTCAACGATTTCTTGCAGACTGGCCTGCAGCACCACGGACAGTTCCTTAAAGGTCATCCACTTCTTCACATAGACTGGCACTTCCTCTTGATATTTCTTGTTCTTGGACTCCTCTGGTAATGGTGTGAAGACTAGCGGTCCTTCCTCTATAATGGTCTGGCAGAGTGTGTGCAGACGCTCTCCGTCTTCAGTCGAGATGTCCTGAGGAAGGGATTAATCGTTCGCAAAATGTCAACACAAACTTTACAAGAAAGTGCACATTGTTGCTATTTGTGGCTCACCTCCAGAGTTCATTGTGAAAAGCGCTATAGAAATAATCTTGACTTGTTTTGAAAATGTAAGAAGTAGAAAATACAGATATTTGTGTAAAAAGAATTCAGTGAAAGTAAAAAATTGTCCAAAAAAACCCCCCCAAAAAATCTACTTAATTACAGAAAAGAAGCATTTGAACTTCATTACTTTCACCTCCGCTCACCTCCAACATCATGATTTTGGTAATGAGTTCAGAAATTGCTGTGTTTAGAAGTGTTCCCATGGATTTGCAGTATATGTTCACTGGTAGGACGTCTTGCCAGACTTTCCCTAGTCGCTTTAACTGGTGAATCACCTACACGGCATCAACAAATACTGGTTACCAATCAGCACTCACCACATCGCATTACAAGTTTTAAACTGGATGCACTAGAAAAAGTCATATAAAGGGGTCTCACTTGTCTGACTGCCTTGCTGGCTGCAGTGTAATTGTCTTCATCATCCAAATTGGAGAAGTTTCTGGCAGTGGACAGTCTCTCCAACATTTCTGCCTTTTGAACATTCATCTGTGCCACAAAACACTGAGCACCTTCAAAAAGAAAAGGGCAAAAGAACGCTATGTGCATTTCCTCGGCACAAATCATTTCAGAAATGGAGCAAGTCGTTTTTCACTACAGCAACCCGGGATTCGTTTGAATTCCTATGTATAGCTCCTGAGAGTTCACAAAAACTATTGCTGCTATTAGTCGGGTTTTACAAAGTACTTTCTAAAAGGAGTGCAATGAAAATCTATGAAACTTACCCAGCTTTCTAAATCCTGGAACCAAGTCAACAAAATAGGCCACTCCGTCTTTCAGAGGAAGATGTGGTCTGAACTGATGGCCGAGTGTCAGCAGATGGTGGGCAAGAAACATGCAGTTGTTGTGCTGGATGGCAGCTAAGTGAGGAAACTTAAGTAGGTTGTCCCTGTATTAAAGCAGATACGCAAAACCTGTTAACTGTCATTAAGATTTTTTTTTTTTTTTTTTTTTTTAAATGAATGCTTATATGATGGGATATGAGTAGCAAACTCACTTGTGGTATGTTGGAACCACATCATAGAACAAGTGAAAGATATTGCGGGTGGTGTAGAAAAGCTGGACAGCACTAGGAAAAAACAAGAATAACAAAAATGTTTTAAAAAGGAAAAAGAATACCACGAGAACAGCACTAAAATAGTACATTTTCTCAGTTTAAACATTTAATATGTTTTCTGTTCTATTGTATATAAATTGTATTTGTATATAATTTAGTTTTTGGAATTGGGGTTGTATTAAACACTGAAAGCACTAAACGTGCCCTGGCTGTTAAAGACGTGATATGGAAATCTGTGAAACAGAACAAAAATCAGCTAAACCTATCAATACTGTCGTGTGCCATATACATACCACTGGGGGGAGCTGCCCACTGCCTCGGACAGGGTTTTTATAGCCAGCGCCATCAGCTGCTGAACCGACTCACTGATGCGACATACAGGCAGGCACAGAGTGCGCTGGCCCAGCTGTTTCTCATTCTCCAGGATCTGCTGATCACAATGGCCACTCTTCTTTCCTTCCTGCTTCTCTTTGCTCCCTCCACCATGGTTTGGTAGTTTAGGCAGGCTGAGCTTATAGTCTGGAGAAATCTGAGGAGCAGTTGTGGGCAGATCAACAAACATTGCAGAAAAATCTGAAACAGTTCTAGACATTGGTGACGGTCCCTAGCCTTACCTTGACCGTGTTATGCATCTCTGAGGTCATAAGTTTCCGGGCAGCTACTATGACGTCTTGGCATTTCTTGCTAGCAAAATGACAGTTGACGTTTCTGGCATACTTCAGGAGATCCGTGGAGTCTCCAGGCAGGTAGCCCATTTCCTTTAAATGACTTTCAAAGTGTTCTGTTTCTTTGATGACCTGAAAACACAAACAAAATCTATAAATCTAAAAAATTTTTTTAAATGATTTCCGACATTGTCAAATCTTTTCCTAGTAGTCCTTACCGTATCATAGGCTGCAAGCTGACTGCTGTTAGTCGGTATGGAGTACAATAAGCATTCCCGGATGATACAGTCTGACATTTCCTCCCATATCTGCTCTCCTAACAAAGCTGACACTTTCTTTTCGCCAACAGTTGTATCTGTGAAGGCGAGAGATAAAGAATCCATTGAACTAAATAGAATTATTAAAATTTGCAATACATTATTTATTAAAAGATATTTTAGCATACCGAACAGATGTTTGTGCAGGGTCTTGAGTACTAAAAGGATTTTGGTATACACGTCCACAGGAGTGGGGTGCTCTGCTTGGTTCTCTTCGCTATGTAGACTCAACACTCTGCCCATCTCAAGGTGCTCACTCACCTCCACCGACAGGGACGGGTACATGATCAGAGGCTTTAGCATGTATTTCAGTAATACCTGACCTAAGGTTTGGACAAAGAGCTTATCCATTAACGCCGTACGCAATACATAAATTAAAATCAAACAAAAAATTTGATTATTACCAAATAGCTTTATCTTTTTGTGCAGCTCTCCTTGAATAGCAAGAGCTTGAAGTACACTGGAAAGAAATGGACTGAGTGCGTCTTCCTCTTTGGATTTCCCTCCAGTTAAATGCAGTGCTGTGGTTAGGAAAGACTGCATTCTCGTCAGTTCTGTGAAAAGAAGCCACGTTTAAACGGCGATTGATGCCAGACAAAAATGTGCCAAATGAAATATTTCTGTTTTGTAACACACACAAATGTATGACAGAATTAAAGATGATCTTGTTTGGGATTAAGTTTCCTCTGGTTTCTCAAGAACATGGCTGGAGACGCATGAACAACTGCCTAAGTATGTAGACACCTGATCATGATATTCATATGCACTTGTTGAAAACCTCTTTTTAAATTTCCCTCCACTATTCTTTGCTGTTATAATACATTTTACTCCTTTTGGCTTTTCCCAGTAAATTTTTTAATGTGTGTGTGGGGATGTGCATTTGGACAATGCCATGCTGAACACACTTGGGCATAGGAGTTTCAGTGAATGCAGTCTTACAGCATACAAAGTCATTGAAGACGATTCTGTGCTTCAGAGTTTGTGGCAAGAGTATAAGTAAGGAACAAACGTGTGATGGTCAGGTGTCCACATACTTTTTGGCCAAAGTGTTTAAATTGAGAACTAATCATGTATTGGCAACAAAAGCATGGAGAAGCATTAAGTTCTTTCGCAAACTTGTTATGGACTGCAAGACATTTTTTATAGGTGATATAAAATATTTCAAATATTCATATTATTATCCATATATTAATTTCTTCATTAAAATTTTCTTCCTGGTACTAAATTCAGTCCGGGTTAGTTGATCATTTATTCATTACTCTAACCTTTGGCGGGAGGCAGCTTCCACACTGCCAGTTGCTTCCACTCCTCTCCGAGGTGGTAGATGAGGTTCTCTCTTTGTACAGTGATCTCTGAGCTGAGAGCGCGAAGTAACGGCAGATCTGAAACGTTCCAAGATTTCAAGGCTTCAACGCTGCTCCGTGCCTTTAATAAAGAATAAAAAAAGACACAGGTCAATGAATGAAACAACACTGGTCTCTCCTAACTAATTGAATATCCTTTTCATATCACAGAATTGAGGGTCTGAACAATCAGACTTAATAGAATACAGTTGGGACACTGTGAAAAATGTAAATAAAAACAGAATGCAATGATTTGCAAATCTTATAAATCCACATTCGATTTACAATAAAACAAAAAAGATCAAACTGATTTAAGAAAAAATTTGTTGTTTTAAATTGCTGCAACAGGTCTAAAAAAAAGTTGAGAGAGAGCCATGTTTACCACTGTGTAGCATCACATCTTCTGCCCATATACATCTGGGAACTGAGGAGATCAACTACTGAAGTTTTGGGAGAGGAATTTTGTCCATGTCTGATACAGAATTCTACCTGCAAAACAGTCCTGGGTTTCCTTTGTTGTATTTTTCATTTCACGATGTGCCACATGTTTATATAAAGGTTGAAAGGTCTAGATTCTTCTACTAAGAAATCATGCTGTTGTAATAGATGCAGTACGCAGTTAACATCGTCTTGCTCAAATATGCAAGGCCTTCCCCGAAAATAGACATTTTCTCGCAGAGATTTCACTAGATTTTTATAACTTTTGATATTATGTACTGCTGTATTATGTATTAAGATCACTTACTTTTTTTTTTAGACTCTTGTTGCCTCATTCCAACTTTTTTGAGACGTGTTGCAGATATCGAATTCAAAATTTCCTTATTTTTCCTTAAAATAGTACATTTTCTCAGTTTAAACATTTAATATGTTTTCTGTTCTATTGTATATAAATTATATTTGTATATAATTTAGTTTTTGGAATTGGGGTTGTATTAAACACTGATTTTATGTAACATAGACATGTTGCATCACTATCCAAGCTGGAAAGACAGACAGCAGATTGAATCTTTATAGTCTGCAACTTGTATTCTGTATATATAGTTTGGTTAGTTACAGATGCCACAACTGATTACCCACTTTTCCAAGTTGTCTGGCTGCTGTTTCATATTTCTTCTGCTGCAACATTTTGTGATATTCCTCCATGGCTGTGTCAAACTATAAAATATGAGAATAAAATGTATGTTTACATGAAAATGCTTGAAGACAGTGAAAGAAATGTACGTCTAATTGCATTACTACATCTTACAAGTTAAGTAAAAGTGCACAACCAATGCAAAGTCAACTCATTCACCTCTTGTAGATGTTGGAGCAGGTTTATCACCGCAGTGTTCTTCTCCAGCTGTTGCTTGAGTTTAGTGTATTCAGTTACAGCCTCATGGAGGTTCCTCTGCACCTGCACGTACAGACATTTAATCCAAATCCTTTTACATTCATTTGATGTGCACTTCAATGTCAATAATGTATTTTGAATGCATTAACTATGCTCAGCATGGAAAACTCATTAGGAGGAATGTTTCCTGTGAATTATGCAAATATTTGAGCTTGAGCATTTCTTTTAGACAAAACACGTGTTTATCGTACCTCATTGTCAATACAGCTTTTCAGGAGATCTATGTCTTTGGATACAGATTTCACCTGATCCATGAGTTCTTCAGCTGCCTCCATACTGGGTATAAACTCGCTGTATTTTTTATTGATCATGTCAGATATTTCCTCCTAAAAACAGAAAAACAAATATTCACGTTGAAACAATTTAGTGTGACATGCAGAATGACATCCTGTCTGCACATGCTCAAAAGGAGGTGGCAGCTTAGCGGTTAAGGCATTGGACTTTGGATCAGAAGGTTGTGAGTTCAAATCTCAGTCACACCAAGCTGCCACTCCTGGGCTCCTGAGCGAGGCCCTTCACCCCATAGTAGCTCAGTTGCATGAATGAGATAAATGCAAGTTCCTCTGGATCACGACGACTGCCAAATACCATAACTGAAAATGTAGATCAGTGAGACTGGGGATAGGTTTTGCTGTGATCACAGTCATTTTTAACAAGCAGAAAAGTAGGACTCTTTCATAAAGATTAAGAGTTCTTGATGATCCTGAGGTTATGGGCAGGAAGACAGATGGTTGTAGCTCACTAATCAAACTTTTTTCTGTAGAGAAAAGTGTCTATTAACCCCAAAATACAAATAACACAAAGGTTTGTTAATTCCAAAAGCCAGAGGTTACTTTAGCTGCAGCATAACACATAGATGGTATTCGACTAACATTATAACACCACATTCAACCTTCAATACGTTTAATTAATATAGAAATATATAAAAGTATAACTATAACATGTTATACAGATAGATATGACAGCTGTCACGATGGACGACTAGCAAGCAAGTAAAGCTAGCTAGCAAAATCGTTTCAACCTAAGTTGATTTACCTTGGTTTCCTCCACTTTCCGAGACAGTTTGGATATTTTCGAAGCAAGGTCATCTTTTTCTAATTTCCCTGAGCTCGCAAGTACTTCTGTAACAAAAGAAGCCATCTTTCAGATTTTTCTTCTTGCCAACTCAAAGCTGCTATTTAGTCAAATCGCCCTGCTGCCCGCCGTACTGCCCGCGCGCGCAAGTCTAACCGGGAACTGGATCGTTCCGGAAAAAAAACCCCCGATTCATGAATCAAAAAGGAGTCGGTTCGTTCGACATGAACGGAAATCCTTATCAATTTGGGAATCGGTTCGTAAAATACGGACGAATTTTAAAATTGACTCTTACGTGTCATGTTGAAGAGGTACATTACTTATAATCATAATATAATATTGATTAGACAAAATGAACTAGATACCCGGTATTAAAAAAAACAACAATGGTATGCTCTACGGCAGTGGTTTACATGTACAGTATGGCATTAAGCAAACACCTTTATCCAGGGAGAATGATCTCATTTATACAGTGGTGGGCAGTCAGGGCCATCAAAACCTTCTCCGCTGGTCTCAACTCTATCAAAATCACTGAGTTATGTTTTAATATATTTTTCCATGAATATGTATTAAATGACACCAATAGATATTCTCTTAATTTCATAGCTTTTCTCTCGATTTCTTTGCTTCCAGTAGAATATGTTTATGTATGAGTTTCTATCCAATTATATTTGAGTCATTATGTGTAGTCAGGGTCAAAGAAATCTGACTAGAGATCTTCAGAATCAACAGTGTGGCATCTGTCATTTCAAATACATGTTAATGAAACTTGCTGTAACCAATACGATTTTGAGTTGGCGACACCAGGGCCATCTAGCAGGCGTACCTTAACCTGAGCATTTTTATGTCCTTTGATTACATGGTCAGAGAGCGCACTAGTCAGATCTATCAAACCACATGTGAAGCAAACTGCACAAACTCAAAAACATTAATGTATATTTAACAGCTATTTTTTCATTCTGCAATTGCTAAGGAGAAGAAATTGATTTTGTCGCAGATAAAGTTAAGGCTATTTTCAAGAAATGATGGACACCAAAACAGTTGTTTAGCTTATTTAAAAACCATTTATACGTTTGCGTTTTCTTTCACGTAGAATTTGCATAAAAACACACAATTTGCCTTCATTTAAAATACCCAGGAAAACAGAATGAGAAATTTCATTGCTTCTGCTAGAGATGATGTATTCTGGCTATGCAGATGTGGCTGCAGTGAAATAAGACTCCTTGAAATGTGTTAATCGGGTTTCTTGCTTTAGTAATGGCATTTATTCACACTGCATGAGATACATGTCTGTGATGCAGCGCTCTGTTATACTGATGGTTTCTATAGCTGTGACATCATGATAATATCTAAGGGGTGGACTGATTTAGATAGGGCATGACTGAAGGCCTAGGTGTGAAATGCACGGCCTGCCACTGCATTTATACAACTGAGCAGTGAACCAACAGATTTGAACTTACAACCTTTTGATCAAGCATCTTAACATTTCAGTTCAGTTCAGTTTATTCAGCCATTATTTCTCCTTAAGTGTTAAGGTTTTATTTAGTAGTCAGAATGTTATGATCCCAACAATGAGTCACAATTTAGCTTTAATCAAAAGTCTTTATTGCTCAGAGGTATATCTAAATTATGATCTCCCGGTAATTTCTGGAAACTACATTTAATTAAGAATCTATGTAACTTTTCTGTTCACACTCATACAACAATCATACATTTAAATACACTATATGCTTAAAAGTATATGGATACTAATTAGAGAAGGCCTAGATTGGTCCTTTCATAATCTATAGACACCAACTTGGTGCATAATTGTATAGAATGTTTTGGTATGCTGTTGCATTAAGAGTCCCCTTAAATGAAAAGGGAATACGTGTATGTGATTTCATTTGCATTTTATTAAATATGTAAAAAAAAAAATACTGTATATAAATAATAAATATGACTGATAACAATAGAAAAAGAGTAATGACTATGATCATAAGCATTTTCCATTTCTGATTTTTTTTCTGACAAACAATTCAATCAAAGGATTTGAGTAACATAAGCCTCATCCTTGTCTTTTGATTTGGCTCTTAAATTTGGCTCTCGTGCAAAAATAATCAGTCTTCTCTTGGCTATTTTTGAAAATGAGCAACTCTGTCGGTCTCCAATCCTCCAATGGCAAGTGTGGCTGGAGTTTCTTTTGTTTTCCACAATTTAGCTTCTTTGACAATAAAATTCAGACTTCTGCACATTCAGGCTAGTTCATATACAGTATTGTACTTACTGGATTGATATCAGATTGTCTATGTGACATCAGAAAAAAGCAAAACAGAATGAAACACGCAACAGAAAGAAAGACAGAGCTCCAGTGGCAGAGTACAGTAAAGTGAAAGAGTTTATTGAGGGTTGGCACAGGCTCAGAGGGAAGAAAGAGAGGAAAGGAAAACCAGCAGCAACCTGAAACTGCGACTATGGTGACTAAGGGTTAATTTCACACCAAAGGTTGTTCTACAGTACTTGTAAAAAAGCCAAAAGTTTCAAGCATCTTTTCTCCAAATACCTCCCAAATAAAATCAAATTTGATCTTTCCTGAGATCAAACACGGTAAAGGAGCATGACATGACCAAACAATAGTTCTCCAAATACTAGACTGTGCATTGAAGTGTCAGGGTCGACCAATGCAAGTTAAAAATATGTATAAAAAAGGACACCTCTATATGCAGTGCAACAACAATAAAAACCAGTGGTTGATTATACATCAGCATTCAAAGGCTGGTGCCGTATAACCAGTATGTCACTAATACGCCACCTCCCCTGCATGTGCTCACTTCACCGCGACGACTGATGTGCTGTGAATGGACTCCATGACGGCGGCCAGGCGGCTGCACAGGTCGTGGGGTGACTTTCTCACTTTGGGTGGTTCTTTCAGCACCACTCTTTCAGCTGAGCAGTCCAGAACCCTGGGTAAGAACTCGCTCAGCTTCTCCTGCTGCAACTCTATCATCAAAGAGAACAAATTGAGTTAAGCCAATGTTATAGTGTATAAGTAATGCTGTCTTTTAGGTATGTATAATGTAATCATTTAATTTGTATTAATGATCTTAATTTCCTTTACTTCATACCAGCTTGATATGTAACACAACTATGTCCATCATGATTCAAGCATCCAGCTAATCGACCAGCTAAACAGTTTCACCTTATTACGGCCGAGGTTACAGATCACAGGCCACAAGTGAGAGCCTTACCATCCATATCCTGTCCCAGATAAGAACACCAGTGACTCCTGATCGCCTCAATAGCATCCATGTCTTCCTGCGTGACGCTGTCTCGGACCATAAGGTGCATGCAGGGGATGACACAGTCGTTCATGATGGTCACACCCTCCTCCACGTCGCTCTCTTCTCCGCTTTTAAACAGCGTTGCAGCATTTTCGTTTAGCTCCTGCAGAGCAACCACAGTGCAAATAAGAACAATAGTATCTGAATGGGTTCCCTTTTGAGTCTGGTTTTTCTCTCAGGGTTTCTTCTTCATGCCATTAGGGAGTTTTTGCCACTGGCTTGCTCATTAGGGACAAATTAGGGACAAATTTACAATTATAAGAAACAAATGTATACATTCTTTTATAGAATCTACTGTACTTGTAATGCTTGATCAGTATCAGATTGGATCTGGCATATATCAATGACCATTTACTTATCTACATTTATACTAATATACCGTCCAAGTAAATATTAAAGCACTCAAAGAATGTCATATCACATTTTGCGCTTTTTGTGGATCATTGACAAATTGAGATTTATTCCAAAAAATGTTCAATAAATAAAAAATCCCTTTACAAAACACATTGCCATAATCACAACTACAATTACATATATACATGAGCAGGGCAAACTAATGAAATATAAGTTGTTATTAAAAAGCATAAAAACAAGCATATTAATAATATAACTGAAGTTCACAGGAATCATATAAGATATTTCATAAAAATGTCTTCAAGTATCATGATATGTTTCCAGTACGGACATACTGAAAGACATACTGTACATGCAGTACCTTCAGGCATTTTCTCCTGTAAAGTGCTATAAGATTCTGGTCCACTCCTCTCTTTTCCCCACTTCTAAGCAGAGCTGCATTGTCTTGGTAAGCATGTGAAAGATAAATCAGTGCCTCTCGAATCCTTTAGGAGACAAATATGATAATTATGAGTGTATTAAAGTTAGAAAGTTTCTCTGTAAAAGAGAAAAAATTAATTATTCTTTACATACTTTCCATTTTGGTATTGCTCAAGGCCTGTGAGCAGGTAGGCAAACACGGTCTTGAACATACTGTAGTCGTCATGCCATTGCTAATGAGAAAGAAGACAGAATTGAAATACACTATATGGACAAATGTATTGTGACACCAGACTTTCCAGCCGTATGTGGTTCTTTCCCAAACTGTTACCGCTCAGCTGGAGGCACACAATTGTATACAGCGTGTCTTTGGATGCCGTAGCATTACATTTTCCCTTTACTTGAACGAGAAGACTCAAACTTGTTTCAACATGACAAGGCCTCTGTATACAAAGTTAGCTCTATGCAGATATAGCTTACATGAATGGGAGTGGAAGATCTTGAATGGCCTGCTATAGAGCTCTGACCTCAATCCTACTGAACTTGACTTGTATGGATTTACTTCTTAACTACCAGAGGACCATGCATACAAAAGAAAAACCTATAAAGATTTACCAATAAAATTAGTTCCATTCATGTTCAGAGCATCAGTTGAATATAGAAATAAATGAGAAAAAAAATAATGCAGGATGGTCAGTGATATTACCAGGTACTCCTCCATGTCCATGTCTTCTGGTCTGATAAGACGAAGTTTGGCTCTGGCCTCCCTCATGATACTGATAGACCTAATGAATGTAAAATAAAATTACAGGGAATTATAGAAAAACAGAGGAAACAGCTTAAAAAAAACAAATTATTATTGCAATCCTCTCTATCCATTACCACACATGATTTTATCATCATTAAGTTTTTATTACTTTACTTAAGTTTATATATATATATATATATATATATATATATATATATATATATATATATATATATATATATAATTTTTTTTTTTTTTCACTGAATCTATCACTCTTGATGCATGTAAGCACAACACCTTTCATCCAATTGAGTGAAAAATTGAGAGAAAGATGAAATACCTATCATCAAAGCTCAAGTTTCGATCACCGAATTGCTCCAGCAGAGTTCTCTCAATGATGCGATCAGGTGCTTTGTTCTGGAAGAGATAGACCAACATGTGCTGGAGGCGAGGGTCCTGCTGGGGGGTGACCTCCTCCTGAGAGATCTCAAACAGCCTGGAGTACTCCTCATGAAATGCCTAGTGGAAAGCCATTTTAAACCGTTTACTCAGAAAACACACAGACTGCCAGTCAAAACACTCGAAGTGCAAAAATAAAATAAAAACGACAATAAAATAAAATAAATCAACAAAAAATTAAAACTGGAGTGCAAAATACTCGGTTGAAGTTGACTATAGTTGTTTTCAGTAAGTGCTCATTTTTGGAGCCCCATTTTATTCAAGTGTACAAAGAAAAATAAATAAATTAAAGCTTATTTAATTTTCTCCCTTATTTAAAATGGACAAACAAAGACATTCAGTATAAGACTGACAGTATAAGACACACAACTATATATATATATATATATATATATATATATATATATATATATATATATATATATATATATATATATATATATATATATATATATATATATATATATATATATATATATATATAAATTAGGGGTGTAACGGTACACGTATTAGTACTGACATTTGTTAAAGTATGCTGAAATAAGTAGAACAGTTAAGTAGAACTTTAGAAAATTTCATATTAAAAATAACACACACACACACACACACACACACACACACACACACACACACACACATATATACATTACCCAAATGGGGGCTAACAAATGTAAAGTATTTAATTTAATTTTCCAATTAAATTTCACCGTCTGCTTGAGGATGCCCCAAAGGTGATCAATAAGTTCCACATACTCGGCCACTTCATCACCTGTCGAGCATGTGGGGCGATGCCCTGGTGTGGAGTACCAAGAAAGTTGTGTCTTGCCTACAGTCAAGCATGGTGGTGGTAGCATCATGGTCTGGGGCTGCATGAGTGCTGCTGGTACTGAGGAGCTGCGCTTTATTGTGGGAAACATGGTTTCCAACATGCACTGTGACATTCTGAAGCAGAACATGATGCCTTTTCTTCAGAAACTGGGCTGAACGTCAGTTTTCCAACATAATAAAGACGCCCAACACACCACCACAATGACAATTGCCTTGCTGAGGAAGCTGAAGGTGATTGAGTGGCCAAGTATGTCTCCAGACCTGAACCTTACTGAGCACCTGTGGGGATCCTCAAGAGGAAGGTAGAGGAGTGCCATTTGTCTAAAATCCAGCAGCTCTGTGATGCCATTATGAAGGAGTGGAAGAGGATCCCAGCAACAACCTGTGCAGCTCTGGTGAATTCCATGCCCAGTAGGATTACAGCAGTGCTACATAACAATGGTGCTTTCAGAAATTATTCATGTAGGGTGTACTTGCTTTTGTTGCCAGTTATTTAGACAATAATGGCTGTATGTTAAGTTATTTTCATAGTATATATTATAGTATATAATTTCATGTATATATTAGGAGTGTAATGGTACACGTATTCGTAACGTAATTTTTCGGTAAAGGGGCTACATGTGTTTTTTAGTACACGTGTTTTCACGTGCGGAACATACTTACAATCTGATTTGACCTCAGAGACGTATTAAGTTGCGGACCGCACTTCAGCGCATTTACTATTATTATTATTAAACTTGAAAACATACACAACAATGTCAGGCGTATAAAAAAAGAACCTAGAATAATGTAAACTATTTATTTAACCTTTTTTATTCATTTAATTTACATTTTTTTTATTTGTGTCAATTTAATTGATCATTTAGTTTAATCAATATGAAAAAAAGTGTATTAAATTAATTTTATTTATTGTATTTTATTTTTTAATAAAATATATGAAAATATTTTTTTATATATTATTTAACCAAGCAGGCATTTTACACCCTTAGTGTGTGGAAATATATATATATATACATACACACACACACACACACACACACACACTTTTTAAATAAGAAAATGTAATACACTAGATAAATAGTCTCGAAATAGTTTTAATAATCTTATATTTGTTTTATTGCAATCATATAATGGGAAATAATACATAGATTTAACCATATTTTTTTTTTTCACTTGGTAAGATTTCAGTTTTTGCAGTGTATTTCCTGTAAATAGGCACCTCATTAATGTACTGATTGATTTCTTGATTATCTTCTATGTTACCTTTTGAAGCTTTTATTAGTAAATAAAGATTAGGTTTCCATTACAGAGGACATATAAAATTGTTTATGCTATTATCAGTAACAAAAAGGCTTTAACAAACTAAATTCATAGACAGTTTATCAATGTACATAACAATAAAGCTATGACTAATTTGTCTCTGGGCATAATGATGATTATAACATCAGTGTTTAAAGTTTAAGACTTGAACATGCTTAACCTTGATAAGCCCTGCCTCAGGACCATCCTTGTCAAAGACATGTCTGGCTTTGGCGATGGCTAGGATAACACCTTGCATAGCTGGAGTAAGCATCATCTGTACAGGCAAGGAAACAGAAAGTATGTCAGGAAACATTACTAACCAGTGCTTTAAAGAAAACTTCACGAACCATCCTGTAACACTGTGAAAATGTTTTTATTAAACTGTTCCTCCTATGGTTAGTGATTTCGATGTTAATGTGTTGGTTTTATTATTCCTTTGTGAAGTTAATATTAGTCTGTCGCTTAAACACCATGGGGGAGAACATTGTTAGCGTCGTTATACTGGTGATTAATAGGCATAATTGAGTCATGGCAGAGACTCTGCCTGGATAGTTATTGAGCTACAAAATAATAAATTCAATTACATATTAGCAAAAGAGTTGCAATTTCGAAAGCTGATCTGTTGGAGCAGAGTGTACAGATGAAGAAGTGTAAAGTTGGACAGACTAAAGGACTATAAAGGACGCTCATTTTAGACAGACATCAAGGCGAAATATCACTGGCACCACTATCGATTGGCAGCCAAGGAGCATTGTGGGTAATGTAGGAACACTGTGGATGTCAGCTCACATCAACATGCTAATTGAAACAAAAATGTCTTTGGAATTTCATTTAAGTAATGAAATTCACAGTATATAAGTTTATTTTTATATTTTTATATTTTGTTATTCAGTGTAGATTTTCCATTATGAATTATTTTACCATTGAACATTTCACCATCATACAATGTGATTTTGTTTTAGTAAATGCTCAGCACATTTACCTCTTCGTTATATCCGTCTATATCAGACTGCAGCAGGATCTTGCCCACATTAGGGATCTCTACCTCTGACACCTCGTTTTCAGGTTGTGTGGCCTCGGCTTGACTTTCCTTTGCTGATGCAGCCTGTACTTCAGCCTCCTCACTCTCAGGTTGTTGGTCTGATTCTGCTTCTGTTTGCTCACTGCTTACAGTCTGATTCATTTCTTTAGACTCTGCTTCCACTGTCTCCTCATCCTTTTGAGATACCACATTCTGAGATGGCTATATGAACAAACAAAATATGGCAAAAAGGTACAGAATATAATGACACATTACTGCTCAAACCAAACCAAACAATGATATATTATTGCTGTTCGAACCATAATTTCTAGATCACTAACACAAATATTTCCCCATTCCTACATTTAGGCCCCATTCTCTAAAATAATAAGCTTCACTCTTCTGGAAAGACGTTCCACTCAGGTTTGGAGTGTGCTTGTAGAGATCTGTGTTCATTCAGTCACAAGGGCGTTAGTAAAGTCAGGTACTGATGTAGGGTGAGGAGGTCAATAAGGTTCAATTAGGTTAAGGTTAAAGCTCTATAGCAGGCCACCCACGTTCTTCTACTCCAAACCATGTAAAGCATATCTTAATGGAACTGGATTTGTACAAAGGGGCATTGTCATGCTGAAGCATGTTTGGATCTCCTACTTCAAGTGTAGTGAAAATTCATGCTACTGCATTTAAAGACATCCTACATAATTGTGTGCCTCCAATTTTGGGGTAACAGTTTGGAGATGAACCATATATGGCTTGAAACATCATGAATAATGTTCCAGGTATTTCAACTTTACCCATCTCTTTTTAGCCCCTGTTGTTGTTTTTATATTTTACAGTAAATTATTTAGTTGCAATAATTAAACAAAAATTAAACTTTCAAACAACTGTTTCACTTATTGACCTTTCTTATCAAAATATTTCAACTCTACATATCACCAAACTTGAGGTAAAAGATTTATATTTGGGTGAATGAGCAAAATAGATTTTCTTTGTCATTCAGTATTTGTATTTTTATGAACATATATGTCATTTAGCAGATGCCTTTATTTAAACAATATAAACAACTAAGCAATTGAATGTTAAAGTCTTGCTTAAGGGCCCAGCAATGGCAGCCTGTCATGCTGGGATTTGAACTCACAGCCTTAGAATCAGTAGTCTTCATTATTAAATTACAGATGTTTTTATTTAATACAGGAAAGGGCAGAATTTGCTCCAAAGAATACATAACAACTAGAGATCGTTTTTTGCCAATTAGTCGGCACTGATAGTTAATTGCTGGAACTATCGGCAAAAAACCATTCGGATAGTTTTTCCGGGTTGCGTTATACACAACGAAAGTGCCCCCTAGAGGCAAATCACTGATGTGTTTATTTGAAGGCTCTTTTTTTAATAAGTTTGGATGTGACTGTTTTTATTTATTTGGAGTGTTGCTTTATGTTTTAGTTTAAAAATATATATTTTCTTTTCTTTAATATTGATTAATATAATTAATACATTCAAATTTAATATGAGTATATATTATTATTATATTCAAAGTTAATATGGACCTGTCCTCAGTATATTTTCTTCAGAAAAAACTGATATAACTATGAACAACAATTCAGGTTTTAATTTAGCAACAGTTTGGTGATTGACACCTCCTCATGGCAACTGTGTTGGTTTAATTTAGTCTCAGTACCTGTTCCAGGGAAAATATATTATGTCTTAGTCTATAAAAAGCTGTATGTGGACTGACGTTAAAATATTCTGAGCTAGACTTTTTTAAATCCCTCCCTTTCCCAATTCTAAATGAAATCTGACTAATCTGGTACACTCATAAATTTACAGTTTTGACCAACAGTTTGACCAATGCAGCCCTCCACTGCAGTTATTTTTGTTTGTATCTGCCTGCAGTATTTTCTAATAAACTTTGACTACACCGGGGTGTGAAAGAATGAAGGAACTGGATGTGTCACATTGTATTACACAAGGAACTCTGCATACAATGCTCTCATCATGTCATTTTATTTCTTCCAGAAGTTTCCTATATATTCACAAGTGAACACTTATTCGGATCCTTACAGTTTTTATTAGCTTTAGCAAGATCCCATTTTAAATGACGCCAGGGTCAAAAATCTCACTAAAGTCTCACCACTAGAGGTCAGGCTTCAACCACAAACATGCTATGTTGAGTAAAGACAGCTGTAGACAATAGTTTAACATCACACCCTGTTCTCTAGAAAGAAAAATCAACACTTTAACCCTGCAAACTAATGGCAAAGACAAGCCCCTTCTTAAGTGCTTTACTACTACCACCATAAACAGAAATCCGGGGAACTGTGTCCAAGAAAGCAGGTGCATTTTGAAGAGTGTCATGAGGCTTGATATTTAATTTGAGTAAGGACCCGTGTGGCTTTAAACTGATCGCAGCAGTTTTTTGTGTGTTTGTTTGAGGCATGTTTCTTAGCAATAAAAGATGCAGATGGAAGTGTGTTGACTAGTGAGGAAAGTGTGTTCAGAAGCTGATGAATGAGAAAAATAAAAGAGGAAAGGTTGGATGATCAAGAGCAATCAAGAGGATGAAGAATGGAAAATCGGTTGGACCAGATGACATACCAGTAGAAGCATGGTATTGTGGTATTGTATGAGGAAGTCAGGTGTGGCAGAGAAGTATGTGAGGGTGGTGCAGGACATGTATAAGGACAGTGTGTCAAAAGTGAAGTGTGCAGTAGGAATGACAGACTGGTTCAAGGTGGAAGTGGGACTGCATCAAGGATCGGCTCTAAGCCCTTTCCTGTTTGCAGTGGTGATGGACAGGTTGAGGGACGAGGTCAGACAGGAGTACCCATGGACTATGATGTTTAGGGATGATATTGGTGGCAAGATTGTAGAACATGTGAGTACATGTGTGTGAATGAGAGGGAGGGCAGTGGAGTGGTGCGGTTGCAGGGAGAAGAGATGGTGAAGGTGTAGGAGTTTAAGTACCTTGGGTCAACTGTGCAAAGTAATGAAGAGTTTGTTAGAGCAGTGAAGAAAAGAGTTCAGGCAGGGTGGAGTGGGTGAAGAAGAGTGGCAGGAGTGATTTGTGATAGAAGAGTATCTGCGAGAGTGAAAGGGAAAGTTTATAGGACTGTAGTATAACCTGCTATGTTGTATGGTTTAAAGCCAGTGGCATTGACTAAAAGACAGGAGGTGGAGCTGGAGGTGGCAGAGCTGAAGATGCTGAGATTCCCTAGATAAATGATGATGATGATGATAAAGGTCAGACAAGAATAGCCAGACTGGTTTGAGGTGACAGGAAGGTGACAGTTACTCAATTAAACCACTCTTTAAAACCAGCAGAAATTAATCTGAGAATGCATCAAAACCTGAGGCAGCTATGACAGCAGAAGACCACATCAAGTTCCACGTCTACAGACTAGAAGCAAAGACTAAGTGACACCAGACATTTTGAAAAAGAATACATAGTGTTTTTTCAATCTTTAACACATACACCAATCAGGAATATCATTATGACATGATAATTAGAGGTCGACTGACCGATATCGATTTTTCTCTGGCCGATGCCGATATTTTAAAATCAGGGCAGCTGATGGTTAATATCTGATGCCGATTTTGTCCGATATGTTTGTCTGATTTTTTTCCCCACCTTAATCTAATTCAATCTTACAGTTAATTAATAAGAAATTTGCATAAATGAAACATTTATTGAATACCACAAGCCTCTTCAATCATTGCACTTGCTAGCAGGTTCTGGTCCCCCTGCTTACCTGTAGCCTAAACTACAGCTGGTTGAAGGCTTGATAACAATACAGCTCCAAAAATTACTCTCATTCTCTCTTTAAAAGTAGCATAATATTTAACCATGAACTTAAAGCCCTCGGAAAAACACAAAACTGACAGTCGGCCATCGTCCTGTTTTTTTGGCAGGTTCTGCATGCGGCATGGTTTGCTGGTGAGAAAGAGAGCATCTCCAAAGCTGCAGCTCTTGTGGGGTTTTCCTGGTCTGCAGTGTTCAGTACCTATTGAAAGTGGTCCGAAGAAGGATCAGTGATGAAGCGGTAACAGGTCATTGGCAGCAAAGGCTCAGTGATGCACGTGGGAAGGCTGGACCCGTGTGGTCCGATCCAATAGACAAGCTACTGTAGCTCAAATTGCTGAAGAAGTTAATGCTGTTAATACTCGATGGGTCACAACTGTTTTGGCAGCAGAAGGGAGACCAACACAACATTATGCAGGTGGTCTTAATGTTATGCCCTGTCGATGGCCATAAAGTTATGCCTGATTGGTGTATATTGTCTGGTATTTCTGCTATTTCATCCACTAGCTGTAATTTAGATTTAATAAGAAAACAAGAAAAAAAACACCTTGTTTTGAACTAGAGTCTGCAAACCAAACAATTCCTCAGTACAGTAACCTTTCATGCTGTTTACAGGGGCTGTCTATGAGAACTATTTCTAAACAGGATCAACTGACAAGCTCACCTGACACTCATCCAGCTGGCTTTGGGTCAGACTGAGAGAGGTGGCATCTGCAGTAACCTCCTTTTCCCCTTTACTGCTGTCCAGTGTTGAATCAAGATCTACCACGCTGGTTTTGGCTTCTGAAAAAGGAAAGGATGATGATTTGATATGCTGTAACAGATGCAACCAGTCAGATAACCTCGTCTGGAAAAATAGCTGACCGTCTGAGTTCTGAACCGGCTCCTGATCGGCCTCTAGGGTCAGTTCTTCTGGTTTCTCATGTTCTTTTTCAGGTTCCTGTTTTGGTTCTGGATTTGGGTGCACTGGTTCTGAAGGGTTCTCCTCTTCAGTGGTGGACGCCTGTGCTATGGGAACCTGTGGCTCATTCTGAGACGCCTGATGGAACTGCTCCTCCCATTCCCTCAGTTGCTGCTGGAACCACCGGTTGTCCTCACGGACATAGCGTTTCAGTATGGAAGGAAGGGAATCCATGCCTTGCAGAAGCTGACCCGTCTCATTGTCTGTGTCCTCTGCCATTAACACAATTGAGAGAGTAATGGAACAATCAATAGTTCACGATACACACGCCCACTGGGAGTTGAACCACACATGAAAAGACAAATCCATCAAATTTCATTTAAAACTTTTGCTTGATTTCATATCAGTTCTGCAAAAGCAGTGGTTTATCAACACCACCAAAAGAAAAAAACATGGCATAATATACACATCTTAGAGTGCAACATTATAAATTATAATACTATAAACAAGTGGTCCATGGACCAAATGCTGCCCCTTATAGTGTGTCAAGCAATCCATCATGTTACCAAATTTATTTAAATAAAAATAGCATCTTATTAATAACAGCAATGCTATTTCTCTCATACTCATTGCTATGCACTCTACTGGTGAAACTTTGGATTTAATTTTTATATATATATATATATATATATATATATATATATATATATATATATATATGTTTATAAATAATAAAACACTTTTTGATAAGCTTGCAAAATAAATACCACACAAAAAAAATGAAAATACAAAATATTAATTTTATTTACAAGATAGTCTCAATAAAAAAGTATTACATACTGTTTACTTATTTGCAAAGGTTCTTAGACACAAAAAAGTATTTTTAGTCTAGTTTATTTAATATCTAATAGAAAAATCTAATTACAGTGGAACCTCGGAGCTCGCGGCCTCAGCGATCGCGACCTCGCATGCTCGCGACTTTCATTCCGACCGGCGACTCTCATTCAGATCGGCTCGTGAGCAACCGCGAGCTGCTCAAAACGCTAGTTTTAACATTTCTAATCAAGGTTTATCTCATTAAAATTGTCTAATAATTAAGTGTTATGGAGTGAAGTAGTGTTATTTACTCATTTAAATCGATTTCGTATAGTGTTCTTTGGGTTTTTACTGGGTTGGAAGGGGCGTATCAAAAGGTCGTGAAAATTCAGAACTCGCGACCAGTCTTGGTCCCTAACCCTCGCGAGCTCCGAGGTTCCACTGTACTGCAAAAAGATTCAAAACTAACAGCCAATCATGAGGCATAACACACAGTGCATAACATACTCCAAATACAAGTCAAGAGCTTCAGTAATGTACAAATCAAACACTGGGATTGGAATGATTTTTGGAATGAATGTTGGAGCCCAATGGGCTGATCTGATGAGAGGTCAAAGAAGAATTTTAGGCTAACAGGACAACCACAGTGACTCAAATAGCCAATTTTTACAGCTGTAGTTGTAACACACAGCACATTGAACCTTAAGGTCGAGGAGTTGAAACAGCTGAAAGACAGGTTCCACTCCTGCCAGCCAAGAACAGGAATCTAAGGTTATGGTGGGCACAGGTTCCCTAAAATTGTATACTAAGTAAAACTGGATAAAAAAAATATCAACTCGTCTTTTTCCATTCTTTAACTACTTAGTTCCAATGAGCCCAAAGCAGCATATTCTATTCACTTGTCATTCTTAAATTATTGTGCTCCATTATTATTAACAAACGACCAGATTATAATGAAACAGCACTTAAAGTTTCAGTGAAGTGCCTTAAAATTGGGCAGTGTTATGAATTGTACTGATGTAATTTCCACTGAAACAGGAAGTCAAGACATATAGCCAACAGCCAATAGCATGTAGCTTAAATCATAGCCTGGGCTAAACTATCATACTTGGCAGTTAGTACCATGCATGTAAGTAAAGAATATCAACAAAGAGAGAGTGAGACAACGAGAGAAACAATGATGGAGAGAGAGGGGAATTTGAAAATGTTAATTTTGTCACTATTTTACTGATAAGCTTAAGGCTAACAATCATGCTTAAAGCCACAAATAATTTAATAAGTACCTGATATGAGGTGTGGAAGTCTGTCATGAATGTACATGAGACAGTAAGCACTGGCGTTGGTCATTCCTCCATAAGAGTCTCGTACCAGCTCCTCCCATGAAGACTCAGTCACCATCACATCATTGTACTTCAGCCAGCGTTTATGGGCATGATCATAGATGTAGGCCCAGTAATGTCCAGCAGAAGCCTGTCCCTCATGAACAAGAACTGCATGTAGCCTGTATGGTACCTGGAGACAAGGAGAGACATCATATTACATAAGAGACTTTCATACTAACATCATTGCTGCAAGAAATTATATCTTGCAAAGTGCAAATGTCTTTAACATGGATGGATTTATCTTACATTTCTAAATTATTATTATTCTACTATTTCTAATTATTAATATTCTACTATTCTAACAAGATAAATGGACAAGTCTGATATGAATATAAAATGTCTAGAACTAGGTTTAATAGACTTATATCTGTATTAGAAAATAAAAAATAAATATGACTATTTTCAAGATATTATTACATGATGTTATTGTGACCTTCGGTTAACGCTAATTTTGTTTTTAAATACCAGCTGCATTATTGTTCTGCTCTATTTGAGTTAAATTTATAACAGGTTATATATTGCGCATTTGTGTGCTGAACCTGCTCAGTTTGTCATATTTTTGTGTGCACAAATAAATGTGCCTGTGCTGATCAAGGTGGAGATTATAATAAAAACATCTGTCAAAAACCCATTTTAGATCAGAATTGTGCTGCTGCGACCCTTTCAGTGTAAATGCAGAAGCAAAACACTATTTTCCAGATTTCCAGTTACAATGTGGTTTTTACAAGGAACACTATTTATGCTGCATTACCGCAATATAAATAGGCTGCTTCACTCTCAATTTCTGCTGTAGCTGTTAAATCAGATTTAATATCTAACAATTTTGTTTCCATAAATGCATGGTGTTCTGGGTAAACTCATATAGTGTCAATGCTGCTGAATTCTGATCAACAAACAAACAAACAAATAAAAAAATTTCCACTTTCAACCGTACCTAGCTTTCCATATGGAATGTTACATATTTACAGCACCAGTTTAACAAAGGCAGTGGAAATAGTATTAGCTATATTGTTTTCATATTTATATATATATATATATATATATATATATATATATATATATATATATATATATATATTTTTTTTTTTAAATTACATGCTAGAATAAATGCTAATTAAATCAATAAATATCCACATTTTAAAACAAAGTTTGTCAGCCTGCTGATTATTTCTGGAAAATAAAAAATACAAAAATCAATATAATCGTGAAAATGCTTCTCAAAATCTGTTAGTGCACACAAGTTTCAAAAATGAATTAAAAGAGTTGATTTGATTAGAAATCACAGCGGGATGCGTGCTAATATTCACACGTCCTCATATTGTATTTATCCAAAAAATTGCACTTAGTGTTTTTTCAATATAGGGCTTAGTTTTGCATTTACTTATTGCTTGCATTTGCATTACTGAACATTTGCATGTATAATTTATGTGTTTTGCAATCACAATCACTCAACTTAAAAAATATAGCACTTTTGCTCACAGACAGAAAGTAATGCCACAGTGAAAGGAGGTGGACGTTTGTAGGGCCGAGGGCTGTTTCAGAAAATAGACTTTACCTGACACAGACTGTTATCTGAGTACATCCCCTCAAGAGCCTGGCTGACCTTGTCAATGCTGGCCTTGAGCTCTGCAACACAAGGAGAGAACAGCAATCAATAGGGTGCACCCGAGGCCAGGCTCCTGATACACTCAAACACATTAGGATATCTGTTGGAAAATAAGGCTGTGCTCTAATACAATACGGTAAAGGGCACAACATGCGGCCTCGTGAACAACAGTCGATACTGCAGAGCTGAAAGGAACAAAACAGCTTCTGCAACACTGGTGGAGAACAATGATTGCTTTTTTTCCTGTTTCCTTGTAAAGGCAGAAGTCTAAGTAATACTTCACACCGAGAGAAAAGAATACCATAAGTGTTTGAAAAGCCAAACAGGGGGAAGCACCGTTCATGTTGTTCTCTGCTTCGGTTCTCCAGCGCTGCAGGCAGCCCCTGACAAAATGCAGCTCCTCGTCACTCACGCTGCCCGGTGCTGGGTGCTGAGGCCAGTCAGTGGGGGGTCTACACTGGGTAAAGGGCTTGTGGATGGGCGTTCTCTGGGTAGAGCTCTGTGTGCAGCCTGAAACATCTGATGAGCAGGCATCATCTCCTTCTGTTTGGCTAACCATGGGTTACACAAAGTTCAGTCAGTCATGTTTTTCAAAAAGAAGATACATACTATTCTGCATTTCACCATGTTATGCCTTGAAAAATGACAATACATAAAAGATGCTAAAAAAAAAGTATATTTTATATATATATATATATATATATATATATATATATATATATATATATATATATATATATAAGCATGTGTTTTTTTTTTTTATATAAAATATATTTATATAAAAACATTTTAAAAACACATGCTTATGTGAAAAGTCTAAGTTTGTGAAGGGTATAATTATAACAGTATAATAGTGTATGTAATATGTGTAACATCCACTTTTTAACATATGATTATTCAAATCTGAATTTTAGACCACTCTGCATCTATAAAAATCAACTGAGATTTTTTTTCATTATATTCACATTATATAAATGCAATACTTATTACACATACTTATGTAAAAGCTAAATTTATGTTATTATCAGCATTAGAATTTAAAGATTTCTTTAAATTTGTCATTTAAATCCTTGGTTTACTCTGATAGAATATCATGCATTGAAATGTTTGTGTATAAGAAGATAAAATGTGCAGAATTAAGGGGAGGGGTATGGATGATCTGAAAATAATATTAAAAGTGCAGACATGAGGGTGTGTTCTGTTAATAATATACAGTGTCTGTCAAAAGCCTTATTAAACATGCATGTGCGTTTAGTTTTTATGCAGCAAACTAGGTAAAAGGAAAAAGCAATCAAGAATTGGAATGGGAGAAAGTGCCGAGTCCAAATGTAACATTTTTAGCTCTTATATAAAGAGAACAGGAGAAAAGATGTTAGCAGACTGCCTCACACTCACAGTCAAATGTGGAGGTGGAAGCGTAAAGGTTTGGGGTTCCATATATCAACGCAATTCTATCTGGACTGCAGCTGATTGGAACTTTATTTAATGTTTGGAGAAATGAACTGTCCACATGCCAAGAGTGTGCAAAGCTGTTATTCATGCTAAACAAGGATTTTTCAATGGAAATCAGTTTAAAATCAAATGTGTATATATATATATATATATATATATATATATATATATATATATATATATATATATATATATATATATATATATATATAGTTTGTTGTATATAAGCAAAGGAAACATGCACATGTCTCACTAAAATGATAAAAGAATGAGTGTTTTCAAACTGTACTGCATATGTGTTATATTCTTAATATTATTTGATCAGAGGTAATAGTGTTAACAAAGTGTTACGAATGCAAGAAAGGCTCATGTTTGGTCACTTGCCTGGTGTGTTCTGAGCTGAGTTCTGTGTGTGCAGGAGCGCTGGCAGTTCCAGTTGAAGCGACAGACATGCATGTGTTTGTCTGCTTTGAGCTGGCAAACTCTAAAACATACTGCAGCATGTCTGCCAGAGGGTACTTGTTCGGCCCGGATCCGTAGTTTTTATAGCTTGAAAACGAATAAAAAACAACTGAAGCAATGTCAAAGATTGTGTCACATTTCATAAAAAGAATATCTGCTGTTATAGCACTGTCCACGTTTGCCATTTATTCCTGACCTTTCAAGTTTTTGCTGAAGAACTGTTAACTGGTCCTTAAGCCTCTTCACCTCCCCTCTTCTTCCATGTGTATGTTCAACATTTTGGTGAAGGTATCTACTCAGAGAATAAAGACACAAGCTTTAGATTAGATTTAGCTACAGTGAGTCTATTGCTCATCTCAAAGACAGAATTTCCAGTGAAAAGGCTTTCCTCTATTCCAAATTTATTTAGCCAAAACATATAATGTGTGTGAAGTTTAGCAGATGAGCTGCATATTGTTAACTGTTTAGTTAAACTTACATTAGCTTGATATATTGTAAGCTACAACTGCAGAAAAAGGCTGTTAGTAAAGTATGCTAACTATAAATCACATACATCCCCTGGGAACAAAGGAGGGGAACCCAGGGGAACTGTCAGGGTGGAACAGATTTGGGCCTCGTAGTTCAAGGAACCCAGCCATTAGGGTTGCACAAGCCAGTGCACTCTTAGTGCCGGAAAAATGGGGAGGGTTGCGTTGGGAAGGCCATCCAGCATAAAAACATGTGCCAAATCAAACATGCAGATCACGAATACGGTTGATTTGCTATGTCGACCCCTAATGGGAAAAGCCGAAAGAAACTTAGTTTTAGTTCAAGTGAAGGAAAGGTTTAATGCTACTGAACCCAAATGCATCCTCTACAATTGCGTGCCACCAACTTTATCCAAACAGTTTGGGAAAAGACCACATATGGCTGGGAAAGTCAAGTGTCCCAATACTTTTGCCCATAAAACTCACTAAATCCTAGTGGTTAGTTATTATAACTCTATCATATAAACAAGATTATTATTATTACTATTACTATTATTATTATTATTATTAAAGAAATGGGCAAATCTTCAAGCTCCAAAATGTCAATGTAAAATGTTAAATAACACCCTGCTAATTTTGTTAGCTTGTTATTTATGTATAGATGACATATTCTAGTGAAACCGTGTTTTTTTTTTTTGCAACATAGATAGCTTGCTAAAACTTTTTTTCCAAACAGAAAACCTTGTCATACAATTTCAAGAACCAGATAAAAACGTCTGTAAAATGTCTGTAAAATAACTGCAGCTAAAACAGAATAAACTACTTTAATTCATTCTCACCTGTCCATGTAGATAATCTGGGGGAACTCAAGCTTCTTGTGTATTTTTTCTGGCCGTCCTAAAGACTGATTGAACTCAAATCTAGAGAGTTCAAAGGTCAACACTGGTGGCAGCTTCGAGAACCATCGCTGAAAAATTATTTGTTCCGTATTTACACAAATATTTGCATTATAATTAGACAATTACATTCCTAACAGCATCAGATTGTATAATAAACTTTTATTTTAGATCATAACACTGACCTCCTGTCCAGATGACACAGTTTGATCAGAGTGTATTGATTCGATCTCTGCTGCTACCATTGCACCCTCCAGGCACTCATCCAAATTGTTGAACCCGTTAACCTGCAGAGGGTACTGCCCAAACTGCTCGATAGTAGACAGGATTTTACCTGAATTCAAACTAATTTTAGTTCAACATCTAGTCAACATTATGTATCAGTAATGAAATGATATTTTTTTCCCCTTACCCTCATGAACTCTCTGAGCAACGAACTTCCCGTAGAAAAGCTGAACCATTGGGTTGTCCTGTTTATCTTCTAGATCACTGATGAACCAGAAAGTCCATATATCAATATGGTTATTTCAAATTCAATCATAAAAATCTTCTATTTCCAAAAGTGTACCTGCTATTAGCTGCCAGCTGGAAAGCGTCCTCGAGCCAGTCGAGCAGCTTATGTGTGAACTCACTAACATCCTAAAACAGGCAAGCATGTTACCTCTGTCATACTGTCTCTACTTAACCTTATCACAGTGTACCTTAACCATCTGCTGCACACATACAGCACATAAGGGAAACAAATTATAGAACCCAAACAAAACAAAGTGTATTAGTAAGCTGCTGTGCCACTATGAGTCACCAAAACAGCTTCAGTGCATCTTGGCAAGTCTCTGTAATTGTATTGAAGAAATGAACAATATTCTCCCAAAATATTTTTCTCCAATTAGCATTAATGTTAATGATAGAGAGCGCTATATAGCACATCAATGAACATCATCTATAGATGTTTGCTTAAGGTGAGATCTGATGGCTTTGATCTGATGGCATTTTCCTTAATAAACTATAGATAGAGCTCTTATGCCATGTGGATATGAAAATCAATCAATCAATCAATCAATCAATCAATCAATCAATCAATCAATCTCTATCTATCTATCTATCTATCTATCTATCTATCTATCTATCTATCTATCTATCTATCTATCTATCTATCAAACACTTTTAACAAGACATTGTCCCAAAGCTGTTCTACAGAAATAAACAGATTACAAAAATACATTTTAGATTAGTTTTACATTATCTTTTATATATATATATATATATATATATATATATATATATATATATATATATATATATATATATATATATATATATATATATATATATATATATATATATATATACAATATACAAATGCAAATAAGTGTGTGTGTGTGTGTGTGTGTGTGTGTGTGTGTGTGTATATACACACATTTATACACACACACACACACACACACTTACATGCATTTGTATATTGCATTCGTATTTGTCCATTCCCATGTTGATTAGAGTATTAAAAACTTAGAAACGTATTTAAAAGGTATTATTTAAAAGTACATTTAGGTACTTTATAAACATAAAAATGTGTGCTAAAGTTGCGATTAATCACAAGTTAACTCATTACAATCAAGCGATTAATCATGATTAAATATTTTAATCGATTTTATTTATATATTATATATACACACACAGTACATAGATAGAGACATAGAAAGATAAAGAGGTATAAGAGAGAGCAGCTTGTCTTCCAAGCCTCCTCTTTTATGCATTACAATCAATTGCATCTTGTTTACTAAACCACTGTCAGCATACCTGCTGTGCCTCGCTGGTCCTAAATGCGTCCCTGAGCAGCTCCACAGCTGCAGAGGGATCCACAAACCTGCGATTAGAGCCCACCATCAGGGCGAAGAGGCATCGCAACTCCTGCATGAACGCTATGTTTCTCCTCTCCTACATAAAAAAGACGGAGACATATGGGGCGTTACATATACAGTCGGAGTACTTCTCACTGAGACAACAAACAAGCGATTCCACCAAATATATAATCTAGCTAAATCACGCTCTTATTGAAAGGTACTCCCAGAAGCACTTTCCCATGCCAGAAGGGATCTAAAGATCTGAGCATGTGAGAATGTTTGTCAGAATATGAGCCAGATCATCGCAGGCGGCTGATTACTCACAGAGTGGCTTTTGCATTTCTCCAGCACGCGCTCAGATAGGCAGTAATTGAGCACCAGTCTGCGAAACACCGGCAGATGGAACAGAGACTGAAAACAACAAGAGCGAGAAAATTTTCGCGTGACTCATGCATATCATCATTTGCTTTCATTTCATTTTCATTTACCACAAGGCATACTCGTCAATAGAGCGTAATGGCTGGGGTGGATTTTGGGATGTAAAACACTCTAAAGTGGGTAATTACTGGGGTCAGAGCTGAGGTTAACATCAATGCTTTTTGTCATACAACAAAATGACTGGGGGGTGGATGAGCTGTCAAGTACTGGAGCGGAGCTCATTAATAGTCAAATAGTGCACACATCTGCACCAATTAACCTATGCCAAGTTGGAAATCTGTCGCTCTGTTTCTAGCAAATCTAAAAATTGAAATAAAATAGAAGTATACAGATTTAGCCAAACAACTAGTGTTTTCTACAAATGAATTCGAATTTATGTAAGACAACTAATAATTAATAAATAAATAAAAAATATTGACAACAAATAGCAAGATAAACTAATTTTAACATGTTACTGAATAACGTTCACTAAGCTCAGTACAAGCTCCTGCACCAAAAAAACATTCTAGATTTTTGCTACAGATGTGAATTAACAGTACTTTGTAACATGGCTAATCTTATAATTTCAAACTTATTTATATACAAACACAGCTGTCAAAGTTCAGAGCAGCATGCATCATGCTACACTATTTAATTTGCTGTGCAGTCTATCAATATCAATAAAGACTTGAATTTCAACACAGACATCTGAGAAGCCTGGCTAAATCCACTCTGGAATGGCTGTAATAAAATTAGAGTGTCGAGATGCATGGGCATCGGAGAGAAAGAGAAGCTCATCGTTTCAAGCGTCCTGTCATTAGCATAGGTGGTAATTTCATTTGCACGGTATGGCTAGATTACAAGATAACAGGTGAGATAAGAGCGTTGAAGTGCGCTTTGTTCGGTCTAGGATACCACATACATCTATTTAAGCCAGCGATCCCACAAATGCATCAGAAGATTCCAGAAGATTCTGCATTGTATGTGATCAGGTACCATGTGTAAATGCAATTAAAATAAATTCAAAAGGTGAAATATTGAGTTTACATTTAATTATTCCTTCATAATGATTTGAATAGTAAAGTGTTTTCTTAAAAAAAAAAAAAATATATATATATATATATATATATATATATATATATATATATATATACAAACACTCCTACAGAGGGTCATACCATTTATTAATGATCAGTGCTTAATTTCCTCAATGTATATTCATTGATTGCAAAAAAGAATATTTTTAAAAAAGCTAATGGGTTTGGGCTTTGAAACGGTTATATGCCACAGCACTCATGATTTCTTGATTCTGATCCAATTCTTCTACAGGAGCAGCTTTATGAGTAGTGCCTTCCGCAAATAACAGATTTATAATACATTATTGTGTCTATATTAACAACAGAGGCACTTGTTTCCCAGAATCTTTACAAAGAGGAATTTTAAAAGTCCTGTGTAATTATTGATATGGTGAAATTTCAGATAAGAATATTTTTATTTAGAATGTTTGGAAGGTGTCACCAGCGTCCATAATTTGAATTAATCAAAGGTAAAGCTGAACCTTTTTTAACAAGTGAATGTCAGGCTGGCAAAAAAGTGCTGGTATATATAACTTAATTAAATGCAGCAATCAAAACAAAGACACAATCCAGAAACAGACTCAAGGCACAGGCAATGGTCCGGCAATCAACAAACCACATTGACTAGGGCAGGCAAGAGCATGTCAAGGAAACCAAAGCCAATATAGAGAATCGGAATCACCATCAGAATATGAAGGCTTGGTAACCAAACAAATCAAAGGAACACAGAATATATACTTCACAAGGTGAATGTTTAGTGACAATCACAAACGCTGTGAAAGTGAAATCCCCCAGGTGAAATCAAACAATAGCTGAGTGAATGTAAACATTAGGGTAGGTGTGATAGCTGTAAACTGTAGTCTGTAATGACTTTGTTTGTAGGGAATTTGAGGTTAATGCCAATTTGCAAACATTCTGAGAGAAAAAATTGAAAGCTACTAAGGGAAGGACTGTAAATTGAACTGTTATAAATGTGATTATGCCATGTGATAAGGATATGGACAGATGTAAATGCATATTAAAACATTTTATTTTTTTTACAAAACAAGCAAAATCCAAATCTAAATTCAAAGGTAATACAAGCATGGGTCAGGTGACTGGCAAGCAACATAAACTGTGTAAAACAAGAACGAGAAACCAAAACGAGATAAAAAGCATAGAAAAAGTCATGGTACATGCAGCAAACTGAATGTGATACTTCATGAATACCAAACGACACAACGGGATATATAAACAGAAACTAATCAAAAGGTTAAGTGAAAACAGCTGAGGACAATCAGACACATGATGAAGACTCCCAGTGCTAATACAATTTCATGTTTGTGGAGCCACGTGTCTTGTAACATGTGTTTCGATTCATGTCATGTCTCAACTGTCACAAATCTCCTATTTCAAATGTTGTGGTTTAGACAGCAGCCTACCTGGATGACGGCGCTGAACCAGCAGGTGTTTCCCACATTGCGGATACCCACAGGCCAACCCTCCTGTCTGATCCAGTCTGCCGGACTGCACATCTCTCCTGACGCCTCGTTTCTCTTCCTCTTCACACGGACAGCATTCTCCTCAGCACTGGCCTCAAGAGCCCTGTGTAAAATAAAAATTTTTGGGGAGTATGTTTTTCTGTAATAGTTCTTGCATATATTTTTTAAGATGTGGGTAGGCTTTAAGGAAACATCAGGATACCTGTGGAGCTCTCTCTCCTCTGCCTCGGCCTGCTGAGACTCCTGAAGACTGAGCTCAATGGCAGCCTGCAGTTCATCGTTAGCTGGATGTACAAACAGGAGTTTCATCAGTTACTAGAAACTTGCATTTTAAAATTGTAATCATTTCATATCTATATTAATAACTCATTCACATGGGTTTGTAACGTAGACTCCCCACATTGTCTAAGATAATAATAATAATAATAAACAGCTAAATAAAATAATAAAATAATAATAAACAACAATTATTTATGTATAATCAATGTCTCCATTGCCAACACTTTGTCTCCTGATATGAAAACATTTTCAGGACATGAAACATGGTGTTTTCTCATTAAGTTTTATAGTGTAGGTGATAACAGGATCTGACTTGTTACTCAGATGCTCTGCAACATAAAAAAAATAAATCCTACAAAAACAAATAAAACTAATACAAATACAAAATGGAAATTTTCTATGAATTATTGTACAATAATTAAAGTAAAGCACTGCATGATATGTTGTTACAGGAAAATAATCAACCTTGGTGAAGAAACAATTATTTTCTATAAGAATGTGCACTTTACTGTTTTATTCCTTAGTCAAAATGCCATTTGTGTCAGTTATAGAAAAAAAGGTTACACTGTTAATGCCTGTTGAAAATTAATGGCCTGTAACATTTCCACATTTTTAAACTAGAATATTTGCTTTCAGTTAAAGTTAATGTTATAAAAAGTTAAATGACAAACCCCAGTGTGTATTATAAACTCAGCAGTGTATGAAACAGTACTCATATTACAGTATATACAGTATAATGTGGGTAATGTATCCTGATCTTACTGTTGTGTTGGTTCAAAGATTCTCTGTGTTGCTCTGAAGCTTCTTTAGGTACTTGCTCTTGCTCTTCTGTTTGCATGGTGAGGAGCCCAATGGCATGGCTAATATCGCCCTGGCTTTCCTGCAGTCATTAGAGATTAATGTCATGTCTATGATATGGTATTCATATTTGTATTTCATATTTAATATAAATGAGAGAGTAATAATGCTTTGCTTTGGTGGACTGGTGTTTGAAGTGAAATGCAGAAGACACGGTGTCAGTTTTATATTTGTAAATTATTATTATTAAAATTCCAGGATACAATAATGCTTATGTTTGTGCTGTTAGTTCAGAGAGCATGACCGTGGGCTTGAACCTACATTAAGGACACGCTGGAGAACTTGAGGGTCCTGAATGCCAGTGATCTCCTTTAGCTGGTTAAGCAGCATCTGATTCTAGACAACCAAACAAGCAAATAAACAAATGTGTATTTCTCTCTCTCTCTTTTTTTTTTTTTTTTAATTTTTTGCAAAATATGCCTGGCAACCTAATAATATTAATATAGTGATAAATTAACATTATACTGTTTTCTACATATAAGCAATATGTCCTTTACACAAACTGAAAAGTACTAAATACTAAATGCTGGGTAATCAGACTATATAATATCAATATAAAATAATATCAAGGAATACATTTATAGGGATAAACTTATGAATTAAAAAATATATTCTTAAGCTATTTATTTTTACAAATTTATTTTTGTAACAGTGTCCATTGTGAAAGTGATTTACAAATTAAAATAAATTAAATATTGCAAAAATAAATAAATAAATGAAACCAGACCAGTTTTTTGACATAGTAACAAGCCTATGCATGCTGGAATTAATTTTGAGCTATTTTTCTTTATTAAAATCATTTAATTTTGTAAGCGTAATATTTTGAATATTGTATCTTTAATGCTTGACTTTGTAACCAATGTTTTTTGATTTGACATTTTGTTAGCAATTACATAATGCAGTTGTTTGCAGTCTCAGAGATTTATATTTTATTCACAACAGAACAGAAAACAGAAAATCTTTAAACTGAGGAATTTTACCATTTAAAAGAACAAGTTGGGACAGGGTCATGTTTACCACTGTGTAGCAACCCCTCTTTTTTAACAACAGTCCAAATACATCTGGTGAATGAAGAGACATGTTGCTAGAGTTTTGGGAAAGGAATGTTGTCTCATTCATGTCTGATACAGGATTCTAGCTGCTCAACAGTCCTAAGTCTTCTTTGTTGTATTTTTCCTTTCATTATGTGCCAAATGTTTTTAAATGGTGAAATGTCTGGACTGTAGGCAGGCAAGTTCAGCACCCGAACTCTTGTACTACAACAAAATGCTGCTGTAACAGATGCAGTATGCGGTTCAGCATCGTCTTGCTGAAATATCCTAAAAAAAAAAACCTATGTGCTCTAAAACCTGTATATAACCAGCATTACTGCTGCCTTTCCAGATGTGCAAGCTGCCCATTCCACAGGCACTAATGCACCCACATACCATCAGAGGAGCGGAAGTGCGAGATACCAAGCCAAGATATTCACTATGCGATCTTCACAATTTTATGTTGAGGAACATTTTTCTGAAAATGTTCCATAATATTTTAGACACCTTTTTTTTCGCAGATTGGTAAACCTCTCCCCATCTTTATTTCTGAGAGACTCTGCCTGTCTCGGACACTCTTTTTAGACCCAATCATGTTATGAAAGTTGATAATTTACCTAATTAGTTGCAAAATGTTCCTGCCTTCTGTTGCCCAATTTCAATTTTTGGACATGTTACAGCCATAAAATGGTACATAACTTTATTTGTTCTTTAAATGTTACATTTGCTCAGTTAAAACATGTTCATTATATTCACAACATGTTCAACTGAAGAGAAATATGGGTTTATAAGATTGACAAATCAATGAAAATCATTGATTTTACATCTGATTTACATTTTACATTTTAACTTTTAGAATTTTAGTGGTAATCTATATATATCCTATATTATATTATATAGTCTTCATACAGCAACTTGTTGATACAAGAACAAAAAAAATATCTTGATATAGTAAAGCTTTCAATAAGACATTTATACCATTTTCTAAAGGAATTTCTATTTTCCATCATGGGAAAGTGAAGGAGTTTGTTTCTCTGGTTTCTTAATGTTATTAACATTGATCATTCAAAGAACTGTTACAGACAACTGTTACAAACATTTTTCACTTAATCTAATGTTTTATATATATATATATATATATATATATATATATATATATATATATATATATATATATATATATATACACACACACACACACACACACACACACACATTTATCTGCTTGTAGTTTAAGATATCAAATAGCTGTGTAATTGTGTTATTTTATGTTTAACCATACATGCTAATTTTTCAGATGCTACAATGAAACTAATACAATAATGCAGAAAGTAAATGTTGGCTGTGAAATGTTGGCTGGGCTGGCTGTGAGGCTAGTGATGGGATGAAATTAAAACTAACCACCATGCCTCATGAACGCAGATTTTAGTATCTGAAACTGCAAAGTTGTGCAGCAAAACATTCATGTGTAAAAGTGATTGAAGATAAACAAATATCCACTTGCCAGCTAGGCTCATCCCATATGAAACATAAAATGTTTCCCATAAAATATAGCTGAACGTCAAAAATGACATTCCCAGTTATAATAAGCATACATTTCATATTTGGGAAATATTACTGATACAGCCTCAGTGCACTCTCAAGTTAAATTTCCTCATTGTCAAATGCTCTTGTGGAAAATTCACACCCCTGGCACAGGTGGCATGTAAACATTAACAGGCCAGATAAGAAAAGCATGAAAGCTGAGGATCTATATAAAGCAGCTCCAGCAGCAGGTGGGAATGTCAGACTGATGGTGATGGTGGACAGAAACACTAGCCTGGGAGCTGGAGACATATATGGAGAGCTGAAGGCCTGGAAGTCCTGGCTCATGCTCTATTTTTGGCCCTGACACAGATAGCACCTCTGTTTATGACGCCTCTCATCCTGGCACCAGGGGTTGGTCGACAATATAGCAATAAGGAAAACCAGTCACCTGTGACATAAACTATTTACATATGACCTAGAATAGTTACTAATAAATTAAATAGGGGGAAAAAAAATCACTGGGAAAATATTGCACTTTTCAACTTTTATTATGACTGACTGATAAAACTGCAATCTGCAAAATGCAAATAACGGTGAGCTGTTTTTATGACGTCACAACTCTCTGAATTGTATTTATTTTAACATTGTTGTTATAGAAAAGCAAAGCACCGTGTATGTGATGTTTTGGCACACATAAACAAGCACAAACAAATCAATCTTAACCAATAAAAAAAATGTAACAAATAAAAAGCCAACATGACGTGGATAAAAATGACCGTAACACAAAGCGCACTTCTCACCGCACAGTTTTCCCCATGTTCAAAGTCCTCTTCCACTCTCATGGCAGAACAGTTAAACTTTTAATTTCCCCCAGATTTCTTCGACCGGACTCCTGAGTGTGACCTACTCCATGGATTACTCCCCCACACACACACCCACACTCCCACACACACACACCGCAGGGAGCAGAGCTGCGTCCCAAACCGCATACTGCCGCACTAAATAGTATGTTAGTGTGGTAGAAGAAGAGCAGTTGAACAGGTGCTGCATTCCCTAGAAAGTTAATTCAGTAATGTTAGTTTAAACGCATGAAAAGTGTAGGTCAGGGAGTACAGTATATTAAATCCTTCTTTTAACGGCATTAGTATTGTAGTAGTACTGTGTTCACGTTTTATTAGCCGCCAGTACACGTCAGACTGACGGAAGGTCACGTGGGGTCACGTATAATTTAAACTCACGTGTCAGCTCACCTGTATGTGAAGAAGAATGAAAACATACAAGCAAGCAAACAAACAAATTATATAAAAACTTTTATTTTACAAGACACCAGAATAAACTATAATTAAAAAAAAACCCTTGTTTGTTTTGGCAAATAATAATAATAATAATAATAATAATAGTAATATTAATTATATGTCTATTAGGGGTGTCAAAATTAACGTGTTAATAACGCATTAACGTAAATTAATTTTAATGGCAATCATTTTATTCATGCGAGATTAATGCTGCGCACATTTCTGTTTAAATAAATAAATAAATTTATATATATATATATATATATATATATATATATATATATATATATATATATATATATATATACAAATTTATTCCACCAAAACAATTTTTTTTATTACTTTAACTTTAAATATTTGTTTTGCTGATGTGCCAAGTGTCAAATCTAGCACCAAAATCCGCAGTGATGCACACATCCGGCAATTGATACTGTCCGTGTGGAAACATAGCAAAAGTTCTGTTTGGTATCCTGATTATCTTCTTCTTCTTCTTCTTATTCTTCTTCTTCTTCTTCTTTCAGATGCTCCCATTTGGGGTCGCCACAGCGGATCATCCGTCTCCATACCCCTCTGTCCTCTACATCTGCTTCTTTCAAACCAACTACCTGCATGTCTTCCCTCACCACATCTATAAACCTCCTCCTTGGTCTTCGTCTTTTCCTTCTTTCTGGAGGCTCCATCCTCAGCATTCTCCTACAGATATACCCCATGTCCCTCTGTTTGGTATCCTGATGATTTACGTAATTGAAAACAACATAATTACTTAAAAAAATTTAATAATACTTCATGCTCTATGTTGAGTATGGTTATTTCAATATGTTTAATTTCTTTGAAATACCTTATATAGAGTATTTTACAATGAATATATATTTCATTGAATATATTTAATATAAACATAACATTTACCTAAATATATGTTTTTCCAGTAAACCGGACTGCTACTGCCACATCCATATATTTTATATTTTAAGTTTATCTGATGAATACATTGTCATAATGTTATTTTTACATGTACATGCCTTCTATTATTTAATTTTTAATATTTGTATATCTAATAGTGTTATATCTAATGTATAAAATCCAGTATAAATGTGCACTGCATTTCATCACCACCAATAGTATTATGCTAATGTTCCACATCAACTCAGTCCTGTGAGGGGGGAGTCACTAAAGATGTCAATTTCCTGCTATCAGTTTACCATTGACATAGAAAATCAATACACGGCTATACACAGCAAATGTTCATCGCACTTCTACATTGTACACATGAAAGCAGAGACAAATCTCAAACACTTTAGGCTTCTTCTGCGTTCTAAAAGATATCACTTTGACCATTTTTAAGAGAAAATGGTGTCAGTAATGCTGCACGAATAAGATTGGATTCCTTTTTCTTTTTCTTTTTTGTTACGAAAGCAGAAGTGATGTTTTCCAACCTGTTATTGTGTCCTTCTCTCAGGTAAGAGTTTTTACTTGGATGTATTTAATAATATGTATGTATGTACAGTATGTATGTATGTATGTATGTATGTATGTATGCATGTATGTATGCATGTATGTATGTATGTATGTATGTATGTATGTATGTATGTATGCATGTATGTATGCATGTATGTATGTATGTATGTATGTATGTATGTATGTATGTATGTTTATAAAGCAATGAACACAGCAAAATGGGGTAAAAATGGTAAATTAAATATTTTCCCTTCTTGCTTGAAAATTTTCACAATTTTGTTGTGTTTATTGAATAAGTCAAGGTTTAAAGGCAATGTTTTAACACCATATTTAAGTCACCTTTTTAATGAAAATAGCTCTAATTAAAAAATAATAATATCACAATACAAAAACAATCAGAATCTTCCAAAACATTTGTCTATAATCAATATAATTTAGCGGGGAACTACATTTTCTTAAAACTGAATAGTATATCCACCATTGTCTTCAGTTCACCAACACATTTAAAGTTTAATGTTAAAGTTTTTTCTTAATGATAAGCAGTTCATCACTGTGCAAACTGCATGACTGAATGGTTACACTATTTTCTTAAACTGTTTTTTTCATTATCAGTATCAGTGTTCAATATCATTAACACAGAAATTGCATAATGTATTGCCTACATATTTTATTTGTATATTATTATAATAATAATAGTACTGTATCGTATAATGCTTAACTGACAGCTCCAGTACAAAACTAAAGAAGCCAATTGTAGACACCAAACATCTTCGATTATTGGCTACATTTCATAAATTTAATATAGAAAAAAGTAATACAAATTATGTAAAAATGATCTTTTGCTAAACAACCATCAGTTACTAATGTACAGTGATGTGTTAAGTGATTTGCCAGGTTGATTCACTCCCCGAGAAGCCAAAAAGGTCTGTGCTGAACCAGCTGACACGCACCCTGCTGCGCCACTATGACTGCGGGATCCGGCCTGTCCTTAACTGGACCAGTCCTACAACAATCTACATTGACCTCATTATCCAGTCTGTGCTGGATGTGGTGAGCAGCTTATTCTTCCTGTGCCAGTTTATTCCTGAACATATCAGTAGAGAACATGGTAAAGTAGTTTTGAAAACAAAATCACAGCATAAGTTAAATGGAAAATTAAATAAAATTTAGTTTTTTATAAGACATCAAGAATTGTTAGATGGCTTTTATAGCTTAGCACTGGAGCTAAAAAGTAAGGAAAGGTTATTGCTTGCTTCCAGATTGGCTTTGTGATTTTTTTATTCTAAATCCACAATACTAAATACATATACAAAATCTAAATTGTTAGCACCACAAAAGCTAAAATTTAAATAAATAAATAATAAAATTAATTTGCAGTAACTATTAGCTTCAGGATTGTTTAATTCTTCTTATTTTTTAAATTATTACTTTTTTTTTTATTAAATAAGATAATTAAAGAACATCATGTGTAATAAACTATAAATCTATAGTCAGCAAAACAAGTCAGTTCCTGTTATTACTTTCATTATTTAGAAAAATAATTTAAATAAAAACATAAACCAAAACAACACCAAAAACCACAACAACAACAGAAAAGAAAAGAAAGCTCGCTGTCCTGTAGACAACTTTATTTTTTAAGTTTTACAACTTACAACTTTATAGCTGTTTTTATGAAAAATAATCACCATATCACCAATCATAATTGAGAATTAAAAAGTACTGTGGTAAAAATTTGATAAAAACAAAACCGACACCTGATATAAATGTATGTATCAAAAATAACACTTTTCCACTTTTTTTTATAGATTAGTCAGTAAATGTGTTCAAGCTATTGAACCTCTCAATGTGCTTTAAAAGCTAGGTTAAGTTAGATGTGGAGTTATTTGTGTCAGACATTTAATTTGTAAAGCAAAATACTTAATTCTCTGTCTTTAAAATTTTAAATATGAATGCAAGTTATCTGGGATTCTCCTTACAGGATGGACAGATGCAGAAAGTGACCACAAGCATATGGTATCGCCAGGTTAGTATTATGTTTGTGAATTAGAGGTTTTTTATATAGGCATGTCATCTATTTCATCCAAATAGCCAGTATTGTATTATGCACATATCAGTAAAAAAAAGTGGATCAGGTATTAGCGAATGCATATTAGATATTAGATCCTCTAACTAAGAAAAACTAAAAAATTGTATTTAAAAATAGGTTGAAATTGGAATTTCTTTTTGTTTTGTCTACATATTAAATAACCTGCATTTTTTGTTACATTTATTTTATATTGATAGTTCATTATATTTACAATGCAATACATTTTTAAGTCAAAAGGTGTGTGGTTCAGTAAAAAAAAAAACAACAACAATAATTTTATATAGTGTTATGATAAAAAGTGTAAAAAGGCATCCTGACTATTTTTGCCAATCTAACCTGAAAAAAAAAATCATATCCTTCTTAAATTTCAGATCTGGAAAGATGAGTTTCTTGTGTGGGATCCTGAAGAATTTGATGGCATCACAGAAATATCACTTTCCTCAGATGCCATCTGGGTGCCTGACGTCATCATCAGTGAATTGTTAGAACATAAAAACAACTGATGTATCAGAATATTTCATTCTGATACATGCCATACACCTCCACCTTCAAGAACTGGCAAAAACACAAATAAATACGTATAAGTTATGTTTTATTGCCACCCCTGCTTAACATGCTCTTTTCTCTCACTTTAGTGTGGATGCAGGCAAATCCCCTGTAATCCCTTATGTGTATGTAAACTCATCTGGGGTGGTGAAAAACTACAAACCCATCCAGGTTGTCTCAGCCTGTGACCTGGAGATTTATGCTTTCCCCTTTGACAAGCAGAACTGCACTCTGACCTTCCGCAGCTGGCTCCACTCTGGTAAATACCTTTCCGGCATATGAAAGCTGTGATTTTGCCTTAGAGTGGTTTTAACTGTAAGACAAATATGTTCTGTGTGACCATTAGATATTTTTACACTTAGATATAGATTTGTTTTCCTGATAAAACCTATTTCACAGCTCACAAATGTTTATTTCTTGCATAACTTTTAATCAAATATCAAAAATTCAATTTGGTGGTATTTGCATAGTGCATTTAAGTATAGACATTGGCACAGAGGAGTTTTACAGAAATCTTGATCTATAATTCGTAAGACAGATGTGACATTGGTAAGAAAAATTATCTAAGATGACATGAGGAAGAACCTTTGAGACTTAAGCCAGGCTTAAAAGTGATCCTTATTTAGGTGAAACCAGATATGGAGATCATAATTCATTACACTACACAGGTGTAAAAGAGTAAACAGAAGTAAATGAAACTGAATAAGAGTGTACTGTGACTAATGGTTGTAGTATGAACAAAAACAGAGATTTTACAATTACAGTAACAGTTCATACAAACATATCTGTAGCATTCAGGTGAGTTTAGATTATTTTTGTGAGTATATCTTTTCTCATATCCTTGGCATCTTGAGAAAACAGATTATGTACAGTTTATGTACTAGAGAAGTGAAAGGCAAATCAGGACAGGCAACTATGTAGACTTTAATGTTTCTCAAATTCTGAATGTTCATATATATATATATATAGTGGGTGAGCTGGATCTGGCTCTTTTGAGGAACCCTGAGGAAATTGAAACTGACACCCGAGAGTTCATGAACAACGGGGAATGGGAGCTGCTCTCGGTGCCTTCTCATTACTGGAAGCTCAACTTGGCTAACAAGGATTACGCCCACATCCAATTTAATGTGAGGATCAAATAACTCATTAATTGAAATACAATTACTAACATGGAAAACATTTTTTTATTCTTCTTAGGTCAGGATATGTTAGCCTAATGAAAATGATTTACACAATCACAACTTTCATATTTTCACCTTACAAATATTTCCCTTCCTCCACTTTAATATTATTCATTTTTCATTATTAGTTTCCAGGTTGTAAAATCAATCAAGAAGAGGGTCTGCAGGTGATGATGAAATTATGACAATATACCTAGATAGGGAGTAGTTAGTAGTAGTAGAATGTAAATATAATTAAAATAGTCATTTGTTTATAATGGTCAAGCTCATGGTGGATCCAGAGACTGGAAACACTGGGAAAACTGGACATACTCTGAATGGGACATTAGTGTATTACAGGGCACATACATACGGTCATTTACACTTCTCAGGCAATTTTGGGAAGCCACTCAACCTATCTTTGTAAGAAAGGAGGAAACTAGAGAACAGTGAGGAAACCTATACCAGTGAGGAGACTTATGTAAGTTTAGGATCAAACTGAGGACTCTGGCTTTGTGAAGTGGCAATGTTTTCTGCTGCACCAATGTGGTGAGCATAATTGCAGATTTTTTTTTTATGCTATCATTTTAGTTTTATTTAATATTTAACTTACTTCAAAAAGTATGCAGCAGTTTTTTTTTCTTTTGATAGATAAAAGTACTAATGCTTGATTAAAATTGTGATTCCTATATATTTTTTACCTGATCTATGGATTTTATGGATGTACATGGATTTTTGTGAAAACTAATATGTTTGGACCCTTAATACGGGGCAACAATTTGTATTTTCTTTTAGAAAAAAACCCCCAAATCTACAGATAATCTACAGGCAATTGAGTTACAATACAAAAGCAAATACATGATTATTTGAAGCAGTTAACAGGTATTGTCCTACTCCTCTATTGGATCGAGTACTGTACAGTAAAACTGGAAGGCAAAATGTTTATTGTGATAAAGCTCTTTACTTTACATTAGGCTCCTATCTGTAGCCTAGACCTCAGAATGTGGTCGCTAACTAAATCATCTGTAAATGTGAAAGCGCTACAGGGACTGGCTCTTATAACCACCTTCCTAATCCAGGCCTTCAGAACATACTTTGTTTTTGCAGATATTCTTGTGTCCACCACCACTACCTGTCTCCTTCATTGTATAAAGGCAGACTGTAAAAAAAAAGTCTCCAAGCTACTATTGAAATATAAACTGCAATCTGACAAGTGTCACACCCATTGCACTAAACTCTGTTTGGCTGTTAGTAACAGGGCACTAATGCTTATAGATGAGGCCTAACGGCAGACAGCGTGCTGCGACGATGGCGATAATGAGACTGTCTTTCTGCCGTCTGATCAATAAGCTTCATGGTTGGTGGGAAGAGCAGGCCAATGGCTCTAAAGCCCTGCGTAACCACACTGTTTCAACGAAATGTTCATACTCTGGAGGAAGGCACACATGGGCACTTTGATTACCTTTCCTCCATGGCTCATTGGCACGAGCCGTTTAGTGATCCATATTTGCGTTTTTATTCATTGGCCAAATGGGCTGAATGGGGGTGTGATGGAGGGGCTGTTTAAGTCGGTGTGAAATTGCTCTTTGTTGTGCTGTGTGAGTTTAAGCAGCCTTAAAAGAGGCAAAGTGACACGGATGGTTAGCAGGTCCGACTTTAAGCGGACTCTTAAAAAAAAAAAGAAAGTGCATCTGAGGGCTTTGTGCTGTTTTTTCTGAAGCAATTACTGCAGCGCTCAAAAGGATCTGAAGCTAGTTTAGCTCTAATATGTGCAAATAACTGATAGGTCTAAAGAGCTTCTTAGGAAAGGCCTCCATTTGGCACTTTAGGTGTGTTCGAAAATGATACAGGATCAAATTAACTCTGTGATATACGTGTTCAGATTTTTTGATATTATGTAGGAAAAGTGTTGCAAAAGCACATTAGACCAAAATATGTTCAGGATAATATGGTATTTGCAGCATATTCCATTGAACATTGATTGACCAGATATAAAGAAACATTTGACCAGACCTGCTACCATTGAATTGGCTCAGCAAAACAAATTTGCATCTATTTGCTTCAACTGCCTGATCCACCTTGATCTGGCTGTTCAGTATTTCAGTTTTGGTTCATATGAACTTTGAGACTCAGTTGTAACCAGGACAAAGTTTTGTGAGGTCCACATTGCTAAAATATTGCTAACGATGCATCCCCTATAACTCCAGGTCCTGGTAGGATCTCAGGGTTGGTTTACTGATTGTATGGGTTTTCCCAAGGTCTTCCCATGTCTGTCTAGGGTTCTTCAAGGTTTTCCGGTTTGGTTATTTTTAATTGCTATTAGAGTTAAATGTTTTGTTAAATGTACATGTGTCTGCTGCTCATCCTATTCAGGGCATATTCCCACCTCATGTCCAGCATTCCCAAGAAAAGCTCTTGATTCACTGCTTGGAACTAAACAATGCAATGTTTTACGTTGCTTCATTTTGCCACCACATTATGAAGGTCTATACAATGTGAAATAATATTCGCTAAGACAAATAGATGAGATCTGAGGTTAGAGTTGGGGTGGCAACAAAGGTGGTAAGTTTAGTTCAAGTGTGAATATGAATTGTTGTTACTAGTGCAGCTAGTATTGGTGTAGTAAATTGCACATATCCTACCTTTTTGCCCATGTTTGCCTTTAGGTACTAATCCGCCGGCGCCCCCTGCTGTATGTGGTCAGTGTTCTCATCCCCAGCATCTTCCTCATGTTGGTGGATGTTATCAGCTTTTACCTGCCACCAAACAGTGGCACCCGCATCACCTTCAAAACCAGCATTCTGCTTGGGTACACCGTATTCAGAGTTAACATGATGGATGAAATCCCAGCAACAGCCATCAAAACACCTCTGATTGGTAAACTATGAAATGTCAACTGTTGTAATCTTGTTTTTATAAATTAATAACAATTTTATTGTGCTACAACCTTAACCTACAATCATTCAGACTGGTTTGTTTCTCATCAATCTATCTATCAGTACCCTCTTGCAAGAGTCCCGGTTGTGCCATACTTCTTCAACTTGAGAATTATGGAGGCCATTGTGCTTCAGTACAGCACCAATTTTTTATAGTGTTCCTCAGATCTGTGCTTTGCAACAATTCTGTCTCTGAGCTGCAGGCATTTCATTTGACCTAATGGCTTGGTTTTTGCTCTGATATGCATTGTCAGCTGTGGGACCATCAATAAAATGGTGTGTGCCTTTCCAAATCATGTCCAATCAACAATTTTTTCACAGATTGACTCCAGTCAAGGTGTAGAAACATCTCAGCAAATATGAAGAGAAATAGGAGGCATTTGAGCTCATTTTCAGGTGTTGCAAGGGGTTCGAATACATTTGCACATGTGATATTTCAGTTAGATATTTATTAATTAAAACAATTCTTAAATTAAAAAGCACTTCTGGGTTAGTGGCTAATGCTAGCGCTAAGGATTCTTTAGTGTTTTTATGCATGCGCAAAACAAATTTCCTGTACGGAGTGAGTAGCCACTAGTGTAGCCAGTAGTGTGTGTATAGTATATATAATATGTATATTATGTATATAAGTTTCAGTTGGTGTTTTGTAGGTGCTTTCTTTGCGGTTTGCATGGCCCTTCTGGTGCTAAGTTTGGCAAAGTCCATTTTTGTGGTGAAGCTCCTGCATCACAGCCAGGAAGAGGTGAAGGAAATGTCCATCTCTGCCTGCTTACTGCACAAGTATGGTTCAACTGAGCAGAGCTTCAGTGAGAGTCTCTTCACATCTGTGAGGACGTTGGATGATATAGATCATTCAGGAGGTGAGAAATAGAAAAAAATGAAGCACTCTCAAAGACAGATTTGATTAGTCAGTTGTAAGAATTCAAAGAAAAAAAGATGAGAAAGGTCTTTATTTGAAATTTGCATTTGAAATCCGTTAGTATAAAAGCAATAGAAAATGTGTTATTTGAGGAAATTTTATATTTTGCATTGTAACAGAAACCCCTCTTGGCATCTGGCCACATCAGCCCACTTGGCGTTGACTCATTTCCCATAACTGCACAACTCCATGTGTTTTATTATAAGCCAAGTAAAGTCTCACTGATACCTGAACTACAGTTATTCTAGCTAAAACGTGACATATTGTGGCTTGTTGCAACCGCTAAAGTATGTGGTTCACTGTATTTATTTATTTTTGTTAGGTGTAATAATTCTATTCATCCATTCTACTAAGCCAGTTTGTTTTTTTCTTCTACATACAGGCTATGAGTATGATCTCTCTCCTGAGCCGGACCTGTTGTCTCTGACAGAACCCCTTTCTGGTCCACCACAGCTGGAGAAAATCCTGCAGGAACTCATCACCCTCAAACTTTTCCTTCAGGAGGATGAGAATGATGGAATGGCTCAGACAGACTGGCTCGCTCTCTGTTACAAAGTGGACAAGCTGCTTTTTCGCATTTACCTGCTCATCTTTATTATTTACTCCAGCACTCTCCTCCTGCTTTGGAGCAGCTGGAGTTCAGTTTAAAGTGCCAATACAGTAGTGCGGACAATACAGAAAGGACTAAATAATCTGTGATGAATGCACACTGAGAATGATCCATAAAATGTTATTATAATACCGTTTCTTTCATCAAAATTTTGCATTCAATATGAATATAAGGATTGAAATAAAGTGATTCATAAATTGAAAATAATAAAATCAAGTACTTTATAGCATTTCATAATAAACATGTCAAAACAAAACATGATATTATAAAAAAATTGAAAGGAAATGATTGAACAAATGAATAACAACATCCCATAGATCCCACATGGGACTTACTGAGACATCCATGAACACTGATGATTGTCGTGACCTGAATTAGATTATCCCCTAAAAAATCTTTATTGCTGTTATTGTAAAATTTATTGTCACTTGTAAGTCAGGCCTTTGTCCAAACTTTACATCTATCTGTCAGCTTGTATACAATAAAAAAATCATTATTTCCTCAAAAAAATATGGTGGATCTTTGGCTTATTGAGAAACAGTTATGCACACAACATCTTCCTAAAAAACACATCTTTTATTTGACCCTACCGCAGACCTGGACATTTTCTGGAAAACTTCTGTTCAAGACTACAGAGTGGCCAGATACAGAACATATTATTTACAGTATATCATTTCAATATTTATATAGACCAAAAGCATGTATATTAAGTCACCTTACATCGAACCTGGAAAATCATGCTGTCCCTATAATGGTTGTCCTTGTATGTTCTAGTTACACTTAAAAGGTAACAATTCAATAAATTTTTAAGGCACATGGAAAAATCATCTTACGTAAGGGAAAACACATGACAACCATCCAGCTATACTGCAATATTTCAGATATTGGTGTAATGCAGTCTGCTGCTTATACAATCCTCAAGGTACATTTTAGTTTCCAGTAATAGCACATCAAGCATTTTATACCTCCTTTACCAAAGCAACTGGATAGTAATAATAATTTATCAATTCAATTGGCCTGTTTTTTTTTTATAGACCTTATAGTGCACGTGGAACATCGTATATCAATGAGACAATTAGCTTCTGTTTTCACTTAATTTATTGCAGATGTGAACAGTCAATCCTTCACGGGATCTTTTTCTTTATTCATGAACTGAATACAACAAAAAAAGAAGACACATGTAAGTTATCTTTAGACGTGTCGGAAATTTCTTGTCCTCCTAGACCGAGTGGCTTCCGACTTTAGTTGGGACTTCCACAATCAATGTAAAATCTTCTTCTTCTTTCGGCTGCTCCCATTAGGGGTCGCCACAGCGGATCATCCGTCTCCATACCACCCTGTCCTCTACATCTGCCTCTTTTACACCAACTACCTGCATGTCTTCCCTCACCACATCCATGAACCTCCTTCTTGGCCTTCCTCTTTTCCTCCTACCTGGTGGCTCCATCCTCAGCATTCTTCTACCAATATAATTCATGTCCCTCCTCTGCACATGTCCAAACCATCTCAATCTCGCCTCCCTCACCTTGTCACCAAAACATCCTACATGCGCTGTCCCTCTAATAAACTCATTTCTAATCTTATCCATCCTCGTTACTCCCAACGAAAACCTCAACAGCTGGAGGTAGCAGAGCTGAAGATGTTGAGGTTTTCGCCACAGTCCTATAAACTTTCCCTTTCATTTTTGCAGATACCCTACTATCACAAATCACTCCTGTCACTCTTCTCCACCCACTCCACCCTGCCTGCACTCTTTTCTTCACTTCTCTAACACACTCTCCATTACTTTGCACTGTTGACCCCAGGTACCTGAATTCCTCCACCTTCTGAAGCTCTTCTCCCTGCAACCGCACCACTCCACTGCCCTCCCTCTCATTCACACACATGTATTCTGTCTTACTGCTACTGAGTTTCATTCCCCTTCTCTCCAGCGCATATCTCCACCTCTCCAGGCTCTTCTCAACCTGCTCCCTACTCACAACAAATCACAATATCATCCGCAAACATCATAGTCCAGGGAGACTCCTGTCTGACCTCGTCTGTCAACCTGTCCATCACCACTGCAAACAGAAAAGGGCTCAGGGCCGATCCTTGATGCAGTCCAACCTTCACCCTAAACCAGTCTGTCGTACCTACTGCACACTTCACTGCTGTCACACTGTCCTCATACATGTCCTGCACCACCCTCACATACTTCTCTGACACACCTGACTTCCTCATACAATACCACAACTCCTCTCTTGGCACCCTGTCGTAGGCTTTCTCTAAATCCACAAATACACAATGCAATTCCTTCTGTCCTTCTCTATACTTCTCCATCAACATTCTCAAAGCAAATAAGGCATCTGTGGTGCTCTTCCTCGGCATGAAACCATACTGTTGCTCACAGATTCCTCAACAAATTTCTGGTAATATTTTCCTGACACAAAGGTGACTAATGTAGAGCTAATGAAGTCTCATCAAGGCAGTGCAAAGTATAGTATCTCAGTTTAATGTAGTAAGTGCTCATGGAAAATTGTTTGAACTCAGCTGAGAAATATGACCCCGGTATCATCACGAGCGGCTGTTATGGATATTCAGCCAGTATTTTTAACTATTATTACCATTCAAATATTCCAACATTCAAAAGGTCAATTCTGATTACCATTATCTTCAAGATTCTTCTTGAAGAGGGTTGGACCACAAAAAGTGGGAAGTATACCGTTTCACTTCATTATTTTACTTCGCTTGGTTGCCCGTGCAATTTGATCATACGTGAGTATGTTGCTTTTTCCTTATTTCATAGATTATTCTATATTATTATTTTGTTAGCAATTTTATTACTTTGCATAAGCTCATTAAATATATTCTTAACTTTATTACTTTGATGGTTTTAGTAGGCTGCTTAGGCTTTCCACAAATGTGGTAGATTTCACTGAAGAGGTATCATTCCCTTTTTTGGCCTGCACTTGGGGCGAGCTTCACGGAAGACATGTTCTCATCCCCTTTTAAGGCAATATCAATATATTTTCCCATTCATTACTCCTACTGTGTCTGCGTACAACCTACATGTTGTTATTGAGTGTCATATGACCAGGGACATGAACTAAGTGGGGAGACTGTGAGGGGTTTCTAGAATGTCTGGGGATTAGTACACAATATTGTCCTATGGACCAGGTAGTCAGGGAGTTGACAATATTACCGAGGATTGGAAAACAGCAGCAGAGGAGGAAAGTGCAAAGTAATGCAATGCCTATGGTGGGTCCCAGACGTGTTAATAAGGAGGTCCAATTGGCGGAGAAAACCATGCCCACCATCCAGTTTGGGCAACGCTAGTGTGGTGAATGTGTTCTTCCTTTAGTTTTGTCATTTGATCTAAGACCTTATTTAAGGCTCCCTGACTGCCAATATGCGGTGGAATAATCGTGCAACATTCATCAACGATAAGTTTACAAACACCATCATGTGGGGCCATTATGGAATCCAATATAAATCTGTTCTGGACTGCCATTATAGTTATGGCATGTAGTTGACCTTTGATTAAATCTAGTGCGACAACTGTGTAATTATTAAAACGCTGCTGATTATACCATATGTAATTTATCAAGTGGAAATTGCGCAATATCTGAGCCCAGGGGAGCAAGACGGTTAGTGCAGTTGCCCCCGAAGAATCCATGGCCCAATGTGCATTGGGAACACCTATAGGTGCCCCTCGCCAATCCATTTTGATAGTAGGGTCTTTTTCCCATTGAGGGAACGAGCTGACATTTGAACTATCCTCTGAGATATATTTATTAGGGCTGAACGCTTTGCTTATGGCTGCGAGGCGGAGAGTGTACTAGTTCAATGATACAAATTTTCCTTCTAGCAAAACCGGTGCACAACAATCCTTCCAGTCATGAGGGAGAGTCCGCCTAGTGCCATCTCATTTGCAATAACAAAAGATGTCTGCTAAGGGGTTGGTGCCATTGTTTACCGTTACAATAAATGGCACGGTGCTGCTAGTATTAAAAGTATATCAAAACGAATTTCTGATGCTAGATGAGTGGACTCGCATTGCTCAAAAAATGGTGCCAAGAAAATTACTTCCATTGCCACAAAGACAAAAGGGATATTGCCGATCTTTGGGCACTCTTACAAGGGGATGGCTTTCTAACAGGGTAGGGATAAAGCGATGGGTGAGCTGATGGTCACAACTGGCTATAAGGTTAACAGGCGAATATCTGTCATGGGTAATAAACGTGGCATCTAGCGCTCTGAGTAGGCAAATAAGTGGGCACAAGTATTCTATGTCATATGGGGTAATGAACATTCAATGGGACCTCGAGTAGGTTGTACATGGGGAAGATGGCTGGCCCTATCATGGCATACTATACATGAATGATGTGTCACACTTCGAGCACTGTAGTACAGCCACTTTTGGTACAGAGTATATCCAATAATAGGGGCTGCTAGGGTTGTTTGAATCTGCTTTAGGGGAAACAGAAGGGTCTTGAAAAATTTTGGTGCTGTTTCTGTAAAGAGTTAAGGAGTTAATTTTGCTCAGGGGTACTGAAATTGGGAAAGTAATATTACACACCATGCAGTGAGTTGTGTTACAGGTGACACCGAGTGATAGTTGGAGTGTTGGAGGGCCATAAGGCATATGTGTACGTGAGACAGAGTTGTCAGGGGACACAAGAACCAATGAACCGAAGGGAGAATAGAAGAAAGATCGGTTCTGTATAGCAGTTGGCATGGAGCAGTTAAATGGTGTGGCTGTTGCAGTAACGCGAATGTCTATCGTTGACATGACAGTGGAGTGGTTGGAGTATGTGGCTTGAAATTGTGCATGCCTTGGTCAAGGGGAAAGATGAAGAGAGCCATCTAAGGCTGAGGCACACATCATGTAAGTTTGGAAAGCTTTGTACATTTCAGCTGCTTGATTTCTACCAGATCCTCGACCAGAAGAGCATTTCTGCTGGTACAGAGGTGATGGAACATCAGTGACGCTTTCAGATATGTTCTGTGGATAAACAAGAGTGGTTGGGTCGATGGACATACACTTTTTCCTACATTTAAGTGCTTTTCATTGCGATACGCCATCATGAATCAAAGGAGAAATTTAATTTGGCAAAATTTAGAGTTTGGGTAGAATTGCACCTAATCCTAGATTAGCAAGGAGGAGAGAAAGCGTTCTTTGTGTTCTTTGGCTGCTTGCCACTTGCAGCATTTTTATACTTGAGCTCAGGTGTGTCCCCCCTTTGTCCCTTGTGTCTCTCATGGTTCGTGGGCCCTGCTGAAGTGGTTGAGGTGGTACCAGTGCTCCATACCTTCTACCCTCACTGCTGTAGGAGTTGTTAATACCACTTTAAATGGGCTGTTTCGCCTTGGTTCAGACCAGTGCTTTTTCCTAAAGTGTCTAATGTACATCCAGTCTCCTGGTTCAACAGGACATTCGTTTGTGGGTGGTCTTTCCATGTGTGGTTTCTGCAGTATGGGAAAACAAAGTCCTATGGGTTTTTGTTAAGTGTTTAACATAACTTTGAAGCTCGCCATCGACAAAAATGAGCTTGACATTTAACTAAAGCTGCTTTGGCTGGCAAAGTCATAGCATATAAGAGTTCAGCTATATAGGGACCAATTTTAATTGTTGTCCCATCTGCTTGTTGCTGTGCCCATGTTGGGCCATACATGTGAGAGACACCGTGTGCCTAGGCTAAATCTGTGTATATTGTGAATGTTTTCCCTTGTGCTAACTTACAAGGTGCTGTTAGTGCTTGAATTTCTGCTAATTGGGCAGAGCATGGCTGAGGCACTGATACTGAGGAGACAGCATAAAAGAGTTCCCTTGTGGTGTGACTATCGCATACCTGGCTTTATTTCGTCTATGTCACAAAAACATGACCCATCTACAAACAGCACCAGGTCTGCATTTGGTACTGGTTGATTTTGCGCTGTAGGGCACAATAGCATGGTGGCATTTCCATTTCTATGTTATCTAGCGTTGCTATAGTATGCAATGGTTGTTTCCCATTTCATGCTGTTTGCTTTAACACAGCGGAGACAAAGCCTCGTCTGTCAGACACATACAGGAGAAATTTAATTTGGCAAAATTTAGAGTTTGGGTAGAATTGCACCTAATCCTAGATTAGCAAGGAGGAGAGAAAGCGTTCTTTGTGTTCTTTGGCTGCTTGCCACTTGCAGCATTTTTATACTTGAGCTCAGGTGTGTCCCCCCTTTGTCCCTTGTGTCTCTCATGGTTCGTGGGCCCTGCTGAAGTGGTTGAGGTGGTACCAGTGCTCCTACCTTCTACCCTCACTGCTGTAGGAGTTGTTAATACCACTTTAAATGGGCTGTTTCGCCTTGGTTCAGACCAGTGCTTTTTCCTAAAGTGTCTAATGTACATCCAGTCTCCTGGTTCAACAGGACATTCGTTTGTGGGTGGTCTTTCCATGTGTGGTTTCTGCAGTATGGGAAAACAAAGTCCTATGGGTTTTTTGTTAAGTGTTTAACATAACTTTGAAGCTCGCCATCGACAAAAATGAGCTTGACATTTAACTAAAGCTGCTTTGGCTGGCAAAGTCATAGCATATAAGAGTTCAGCTATATAGGGACCAATTTTAATTGTTGTCCCATCTGCTTGTTGCTGTGCCCATGTTGGGCCATACATGTGAGAGACACCGTGTGCCTAGGCTAAATCTGTGTATATTGTGAATGTTTTCCCTTGTGCTAACTTACAAGGTGCTGTTAGTGCTTGAATTTCTGCTAATTGGGCAGAGCATGGCTGAGGCACTGATACTGAGGAGACAGCATAAAAAGAGTTCCCTTGTGGTGTGACTATCGCATACCTGGCTTTATTTCCGTCTATGTCACAAAAACATGACCCATCTACAAACAGCACCAGGTCTGCATTTGGTACTGGTTGATTTTGCGCTGTAGGGCACAATAGCATGGTGGCATTTCCATTTCTATGTTATCTAGCGCGTTGCTATAGTATGCAATGGGTTGTTTCCCATTTCATGCTGTTTGCTTTAACACAGCGGAGACAAAGCCTCGTCTGTCAGACACATACAGGTGAAATGGTTTCTTATAATCAGGTCTAGCTAATGTTAGTGCCAAGGACAATGTTGTCTTAATTGCATTAAATGCTGCTAACACTCATGATGTCCATTTTAGTGAAGCTTTGGGTTTAGTTTGGTCCGCTGTCTTTATCATGTTCCTCAGTGGTTGTACCTGCTGAGCAAAATCACATATCCAGGGCCTACTGAACCCTGCCATTCCTAGGAAAGATAACATCTGACGAGCTGTTTGTGGTTGTGGGGCCTTTTGAATAGCCTCCACATGTGCAGGGGAATTTTTCTTTGAATTTCCCTCCAATACTCTCCCCAGGTATTCAACGGTTGCACGACAGAATTGCAATTTCTCTTTATTTACCTTGTGACCATTTTTGACTAGCATATTAAGTATGCTTAGTGAATCTTGTTGATGTTGTTCTTTTGTCAGACTACAAATCAGTAGATCATCTGTATATTGGAGGACTGTGCTAGTCACATCTAATGAAGCTAAGTCTTTTCCCAACACTTGATTAAAGATAAATAGACTCTCACAATAGCCCTGTGGTAACCTAGTGTAGGTATACTGTTGCCCTTCATAGGTGAATGCAAATATTGGCTGTGAGTCAGGATGGAGGGGAACGCTAAAAAATGCAAAGCATAAGTCAATGACAGTATACCACTTTGTTCCCTCTGGAATATTTGACAAGTGTGTGGATCTGGAACATTAGGTATGTCTGCTATGACCAATTGATTTATTGGTCTTAGATCATGAACTATTCTCCATTTGTCTGAATTGGGCTTCCTAACAGGAAAAATTGAGGTGTTGCAATTTGAAGTTTCTGATGAAGGGAGACTTCGTCATCCAACAGTTATGAACGTCAGCTGGTAGGTGGGTCATGGCGGCTTAATGGTGTTTGCTACTAGTTTCTCTCAGCTCTTGGTTTCTCAGGCTGAGGGTTAAGCTTAGTGAAGTTTAACATTGTCTCTGACTGAATCCTACATCCCTGATGGTTTTGCTTGAGGGTGCGGAGAAGAGTAGCATTGCACCTGTTCATTGACCCTTGCCATCCATTGATTCTTTTCAACAGGAATGGGGTAAGGCCAAGGTTCAGTGCGTACCCGATGGCTGTGGAGCTGGAAAGCGCCATGTAGGTAGTGGTCCAGGATCGGGTAAGAGGTTGGTTGGTATCAGCAGTCGAGACAGTTCTTGGAGGGCCGATTGGGGTGACTTCGATTGTTTACACACACCCCCCCACCGCCCCCTTTCTCAATCCTCAGTTCTAATTCAGGATCCAGGGTGTGGTGGTGACTGGAAGGAGCGGTTTTTTGAGAAGTCTCCCACCCACTTCTGGAACTGAGAATTCGTGGGCTGAGGGGCATTATTCGGCTGGTTAAGGGAAATTCTGTGGTGTGCCTTTCCCTTTGTTCAGTCTCTGCTTTCATTAACAGAGTATCAGCTCCTTGGAGTTTCTCACCGAGCTCCTTTCTGGTGTCCCTTTTTCGCAGCTCTCCGCGTACGGCTTCTACGCGGAGATTAGTCAGGGCCTTTGTAGTTTATCCCTTTTCCTCCTGCTGCTCTGGGTCTTTCTCATCTGCCGTACTGCACTGTTTTTGCGTCTCTGCCATTAGTGGGTTCAGCTGACCGTGAGCACATGCTGGGTTCTTCTGAGCCTCCTCAACTTGGATCCTCTGTGCTGATGATTCCTGTTCCAGGCTGGAGATGCTTGCTTCATCACCTTTGCAGCACTTTGCTGTTCTTATTCATCACTTGATCAAGGTTTTCAACTCCTTTTACATACCAATCAACAACTGGACAGTAGTATATTTATGATTGGGTCTGCATTAGGCATGCATCAGTTAGCTACTCTGATGGTTAAACCTAAACGGAGTACTATCGTCTAGTTGAATAAAATTGGAACACGCAATGACTTCAACAGCGATACAAATAAAAGGCCTTAAAAGATGAGAAGAGGAACACGCTCAAATCAATCTTTAATCGAACTATGGGGAGATTTCTTCGTCCCCATAGCTGATTCCGATAATATTAAAATGTGCAGTAAAGAGATTTCTTCATCTTTATGAGGGATTTTTAATATAATGACTGCAGTTTAAATTCTTCTCTTTTTTTTCTTTTTTTTTCTTCGATTAATCGCGACTTACAAATAGGAACAAAATAAAATAAAATAAAATAAAATAAAATAAAACAAAATAGTGATCACTGAAGCGTAGTCTACGTTGTGACCTATCTCACCCCAAGCGCACAGTAAATTAACACAAGTGAATTGATGCTGAGTTAGCTCACAAAGCAAAGTTTGAACAACATGCCCGCATTCTCCACCATTATATGTAGCGACTGGGGGAGAAGAGGGACAAACTTATAATACAGATAAATTGAGTATATAGTTGGAAGCACAGTCTGCCTGCATTCTCCACAATTATATGTAGCGAATTTAGCTCACAAAGAAAGGTAAATATTTATAGTAATTATAAATATTTAAGTTAAGTTTAATTGATGGTAATGGAATTAACATTACACTTATTGCTCTGTTCGTCCGGCAAACAGACAGTAAAATTTATATTAATTCTATAAAAGAGGTATCTTCCCGGCCGAGAAAGATGCAAGCCCCCTTTACTTTATACCGTACAATTAATAGAGCATGTAGTTCAGATCGAATGTTGCAGGAACCATACGAATGTGAGCAGCACTCAGAGACAATCACTTATGAAAAATATGGCGTTTAATGAATGAGACAAACACAACATAAAACTAACTACACAAACAAACAAAAAGACACAAAGAAACTAAAAATGAAAATAAAATAAATGAAAGTTGAAATTAGGAAAGGAGGAAGAGAAAGGAAAAGAAGAAGGAGAGAAAGAAAGGAAAGGCAGCTTCAACTTCAAATTAATCACATCCTAACTGAGAAATCGTCACGGAAATTTAAATTCACCTTAATATTAAGGGGTTCAAACTTAACACGCATCTAAATTAGTTGGTAAACCGGTTACTTGCATTGGCTTGTTGCACAAGAGTCCGAATGCGGTAGACAAAAGAATCTTGGACGAGTCGGTTAGGATGGAGTCAGGTGTTCTTCCAACTTCTCCTGAAGATCAGAGCAGTTGGCGTTCTTGAAGATAAAGCTTGCTGGAAGATCTCAAAAGAGATTTTCGAACTCATCCCGAAGAGTCGCTGCTGGGCTGTTCGAAGCGTCCGACTCTCCGGGCCGCCGGGCCCCAGACGCCGGGCCCCGGGGTCCGAGCCTTTCCGGTCGAGCCGAGTGAGCGAGTTGCTTTCTTGACTGAACACTGACTGAACATTGATTAGTTGGGTTCAAGATGTTTTAAAGGTCCTGAACCCCACCCATCTTTAGGGGAATGGCCAATGCTACGGCCTGAAAATTTGGAGGGAAAAACTCCCTTTGTTCATGTGTTTGTGGGCATGGTTTCCAGGTTATATTCACTTTGTAGAAGTTTTATCCAAAGTGTATCAAGACAGTATGATACATTTCATGATCTAATAAAATGCACCATTGTTTGAAAAATAAGGAACAGATCATTTTGCGGTCATTTGGATACTGAACATAAAGAGAAATACCAGCATTAGAACAGGGGTAAATTAACATACAGAGATCAGTAATTAAAGTATAACTGATGTTGATACAATGTTGTATTCTGATGTATACAATGCACCCTTGTTAGGAAAGAAAGAATAAAGCGAAGTTAATGTTAAATCAACTTTGAAATCAAAAAGAAGTGACAACATTAAAACAGGGTTACAAGAATAAGACTTTAGAGTACCACTATAAATGGGGAGGAGATACATACAGGGTATAGGTTAATGTCTTGGGATGTGGTGCATCTTATTTATTTTGTTTTATTAGGAAAAGGAACGTTCCCTTGTGTGTGTGTGTGTGTGTGTGTGTGTGTGTGTGTGTGTGTGTGTGTGTGAGTGAGGGTCAAACAGCATATCTGCCAAGGGGGTTATCTGTCTTGTGGTTAAATCCAAATGTTCTGGAGCCGGTTGTGTGTTTGTCACAAGCAGCCATGCTGGATCGAGTTTCGAGTTTGGATTGTTTTATGAGTTGTATGAGTTTATTGTTTTATGGGTCCCTGTAAACTAAACAAGAGTTCAGGGTTTGGTCCTGTTTCGTGTCTTCGGAGGGGGAGTGTGACACTGTGGGATACACCACCCCCAATAAAAGTTTCATCTTTTGATTGAGATGTAGATGTCATAGGTTAAAAGGAATGCCTAGGACATGAAATCTAAATGACCTGTGCCAGATGCTACAACCCCTGCCTCTATTAGGCCTTTAATAGTGGGCCTTATCCCTTCCCTAGCCTGTACTGATAGTGGATACTGCTTCTGCTATGATAGTTGAGCACCTGGCTTAACCTGTATTTTCACTAGTCCTGCAGATTTTACTAGTCTTACATCAGTTGAGTGTTTTGTCCACAAACCTCCTGGCACTGTTTTCAGTAATTCCTCTGTCTGCTCATCTATCTCAATCCCTGTCGATGCTAACTGTTTCACCTCCCCTTCTCCTATTTCTATCTCTGTGTGTGTAGCTACCGTCTGATCTACTGATACCTGTGAAATTCGCAGAAAACTTTTATCGGTTGATAGGTGTATGTAAGCATTGTGTGTTGGCACCCACATCCCAACCCCCTGTGCTTCCTCCATCATAGAACCTACATCTTCCCACTTGAAATTTTTCGCAACCAACAGGGAGACATGGGGCACTGCAATGTCCACTTGATATCAGTTTTAAGCTTTCCTCCTCTTCCTCTTTCCCTCTTTCCTCTGTGAAATGTCTAGCATTTTGGTTGTGCTGGGGCCATTGCAGTCCGCTGGCAAACACATATACTGGGGCTGCTAGTTGGATCATTGGCAGGGTTGCTTGTTGGGCCACTGCAGATGGTTGGGTCGGTTGCACTTGGTTGCGTCATTAGTTGCGTCCAATGTGCCCCTGCTTGCACTGGGGCCTGTGCTTATTGCATTTGGTCCTGTGAATTAGACATAGCTGTTGGAACCATTACTGCAACTTGCTTTACTGTAATGTCTCTCTCCTTTTCTTTCTATTCTTGTTTGTGTCGGGTGATCTCACTCAGTTGGGCCTTGTGCAACTCTGTCTGTCACTAAAGCCTCACTCGCCTCTTTGTTCTCTTTCTTTTTTCTTGTTGTATTTGTTTACAAAATGGATCATGTGGGCGTGGTAGGTTTTCCAAGGCATTGTGCTTATGACTATTACTCCTTCCAAGGACCCCTGTACTTCAGACGGAAATGTTTTTTTTCCAACACCATTCGAAACAAGCTTTTACTGGTGACAGAATCGTCCCAAGGGGTTTCCTCTTACCAGGCATCTTGGAATGTTTGGATAAACTTAGCCACATTTTCCTTTTCTCTCAATCGCATGGTTTCCAATCTTTCTGGGTCCAGATTTGTGGTGTATTGTTTTCTCAAGGTACCCCAGATGTCGTTTCGGAAGGGGCCGAATGGAAAATGATCGTCTCTGGAATCTTCCGCATCATATCCGACTTTCGCTTCTTTAAAGATCTCCACTGTTTTTGGCCTTCCTATGGTTTGGGCCAGAATCGCTTTGATATCTCCAAGTGCAAGCTGGTGTCCCATCGTTTTTTCTTCAAATTGTGTTATCCACCGTTGTGCTCCTTCACACACGTCTGGCAGACGGTGCATTAGTCCCGCTACGTCCATGAATGACCATGGGACATATTGGACATCTATTCCTTTCACTATTAAGAGTAGCTGACGTACCGCATACTGCTGTGGTGGGTGCTCTTGACTCTTGCCATATACAGCTTTTTCTTTGTCACTTGAGGTGTCGTCAACGCTGTTGTCAATTGTCCCTTCTGTATTTGAGTGTGGGCTCTGTTTATTTCTCTTCAACTTTCTTGTGTGCCTCTTTTCAAGCTTTCCGGAATGGCTGTAATTCGCTGGAGGCTTTATCAGAGTTCTTTCTCTTGATGTATGTCCTTCTTTTGGGTCAGGTAGCATTAGGACCATGGGTGTTGTTTCTGTACTTGTTTCATTAAAGTTCTCTCCCCTTTGTTTCTCTGCTTGGGCCTCGCTTGTCCACTCACATGTTTTTTCTAAATGCTTCAGGCTGGTGTTCAGTAGTTTACTTCTTTCTTGCACCAGCCCATAATTGGCGGCCACTTGTTCCAGTTCTTGTGCCAGTTCTTCTATCCCTTTTACCTCTTTCTTGAGCTCTGCTACTGATTCCACTATCTTCTCTAGGTCTTCCTCTTGGTCCAGTGGAGTTATTCTTACTTCTCCTTCCATTCTCACTAATTTACTGTTTACTTCCCCCTCTCTGGAGGCTTTGTCACCTTTCTGGGGAACATGCTGTGACTCCTAGTTCCTCCCTTACCTCCAGACATGGGTGTGATCTTGGTGCCCTTGGGGGTGCATTTCGTTCTCTCGGTTCTTGTTCCGGCTCATCGTCAAACAGTTTCATCCCACCGGCCTCTCTCTCTTTCTGGCTCTTTGCTTCGCTGTGTTCGCTTCCCCTCAGCCCATAGGGAGTGCTGCTTTTGATGTACTCGGCATAATATTGTTTGACTTTTTCATTAGCCTCGTCCACAGTTCTTTCACTCTGAGAGAGATTGTCTGCCTGTTCAACTACTCTTCTCAGAGCTCCCGGTGTGCAGTTGCCAGTGTTGCTCTTTTCTCATTTTCTTCAAGCTTGTAGTATCCGCTTAGAACTCCATGCACTTTTAGGTCTCCAGTAGTCCATCCATGACTTTTCAGTTCCATCTGTGGATGAGTTCCTGCTGGCTTTGGAAGACATGCATCATTGTAAGGTGGTGACCAACTGTGCCCATCATGCAGCCCTGAGAGTGGCACTGTTCCCTTCTCTTCCTGGCTTTCTACACCCTGCTCCCCCCTTCCTATAACTACTTTCCCTTTTTTCTTCCGCTTTTCTGTCTCTCTCCTTCTCCCCTTTGTTTTGAACCACCCCACTTTGGTTGTCTTCCACTCCAATTTACTTTGTCCCTTCCTTGCCATTTTTTGCTCCTCCCACTCATCTAATTTTTTCATCAGTCCACACAATAAAACATTAAATGTGCCTTCTTTTGGCCATTGCAACTCCCCACTTGTCCTGTTATGCCATTTTTTCATGTATTTTTAATATCCAGCTCTCAGGCTGTGGGTGACCAGAAGTGGGTGAATGATCTCAATCTATTCTTTAACAGATTCGATCAGCTACCTCCCTGCCCCCATCCAGTCCCCCTGCTGCAATCCCCTCTCTGCTTCCACAGCAAGCAGCTCCAGCCCCACCTCTCCCTGCACTGCTATCAGCTCACAGACAATACACAACACACCTAACTTCCCCCCCCTGCCGATTCCCTCCAGTCAACAATCCATCCAATACACACTGCCCCTTACAGAAGCCCAGGCCCAGACGGCATCAGCTCCAGGCTACTTAAGACCTGTGCAGACCAGCTGTGCGGCATATTGCTGTACATGTTTGACCTGAGCCTGAAGCTGGGAAAGGTGCCACAGATATGGAAAACATCCTGCGTGGTGCCTGTTCCAAAGACGCCGCGCCCAAAAGACTTCGGAGACTATTGACCAGTTGCGCCGACCTCGCATCTGATGAAAACATTGGAGAGGCTGGTGCTCACTCATCTCCGACCTCTGGTGAGCCCATCAATGGATCCACTTCAGTCTGCCTACCAACCTGGCATTGGAGTGGAAGACGCAGTCATCTTCCTCCTAAATCAGGCTATTTCACACCTGGAAAAGGCTGGGAGCACTGTGAGAGTCATGTTTTTTGACTTCTCTAGTGCTTTTAACACCATCCAACCTGCGCTCCTGAGCGATAAGATGGTGTACATGGGAGTGGACCATCATCTGTCTGCCTGGACACTGGACTACCTCACAGACCGACCACAGTATGTGAGGACTCGTGACTGTGAGTCTGACATGATTGTCTGCAACACTGGAGCCCCGCAGGGAACGGTTCTAGCCCCGTTTCTCTTCACCATCTACACTGCAGACTTCATGTTCAGCTCAGCAACCTGTCACCTACAGAAGTTCTCTGATGACTCTGCCATCGTTGGTCTGATCACGAATGATGATGACAGAGAGTACAGAGGACTTATACAGAACTTTGTGGACTGGTGCCAGCGGAGCTGCCTCCAGATAAATGCAGGGAAAACGAAAGAACTGGTGGTGGATTTCTGTAGGCACAAACAAACTCTATCACCAGTGAACATTCAGGGAAGGGACATTGTGAGAGTGGACTCTTACAAATACCTGGGTGTTCACCTAAACAACAAACTGGACTGGACAAACAACACTGAGGCAATCTACAAGAAAGGGCAGAGCAGACTCTTTCTGCTGAGGTGACTAAGGTCTTTTGGAGTGCAGGGAGAGCTACTGAAGACCTTTTTTGACTCTGTGGTGGCCTCAGCCATATTCTATGGAGTGGTCTGCTGGGGCAGCAGCATATCTACTGCAGACAGGAAGAGACTAGACAAGCTGATCAGGAAGGCCAGCTCAGTCCTGGGGATTCCCCTGGACACTGTACAGGAGGTGGGAGAAAGGAGGATGGTAGCAAAACTACTATGTAACCGTTACATCGCTGAGCAGCTCTTTTAGTGACAGACTGATACATCCTAAGTGTCTGAAGGAGCGTTTCTGAAGGTCTTTTCTCCCTGCTGCTATTAGACTTTACAACCAAAGCTGTTCCCAGTAAAACCAGTCACCAAAATACAACACTGTTATTACTTTTTAAGCTGTGCAATAACATTTTCTGTGTGCAATATTACATGAATCATGTACAATATTATGTGCAATATTACCCGCAATTACGTGCAATACCACCTTGAAATATTACCTGAAACGCGCACTTTTTTTCTCCCCCTATTTGTATTTATACATTGTACTGTGTATATACTGTTATTGTAGTATATGTATATTCTCTTTTTCATATATTTGCATTTATTTTTATTTCTTTGTTTGTTATTATTATTATTATTATTATTATTATTATTATTATTATTATTATTATTATTATTATTATGTTTTTATTTCTCTGTTTTTATTTTTTTGTATATTCTTTTTTATATATTTGCATCTATTTTTATTTCTTTGTCTTGCTGCTGTAACATAGAAATTTCCCCACTGTGGGACGAATAAAGGTTTATTTTATCTTATCTTATCTTATCTTTTCAAAAGGCTTATGCTATAAAACTATGTCTTCGACAGGACGTTCCTCTTTATGAATAATGTCAGCTTTGCTTTTTCACTTCCTCTTTAATCATGCGCTAGAGTATCATGTAAAGTCTCCCTATAAAGTTATTTTAAGAACATGACAGTCAGACCAGATTCAACCCAAAGTTCTTTATTGACAGAAATCTCAGCTTTAACTGATTCTTGTTAGTCTCGCTGCTTCCTTACCACCGTGATCAGTGCCTCCATTCTGCTCTGTTTGGATAACTTCTTGCCTCTCTTTCTACACAAAAACAGTCTTAGTTTCTTCACACAGCTGTCTGTCACAGGCTATAATGTTTTATAACGGATTTTCTTTATCCACACATTTATGTATTTAATATTACATTATATTTTATAAGCTTGCTTGTATATTGTATCTAGTGTAGTGTTATACTTACCTTCCAGGCGCGCCCAACTTTTCCCCTTAGCCAAACCACTTTCCCAAACGCATACAGACAAACACCACTTAACCTTAAAACGCTATACTAACACACTACACACACTGGGTCCATCCCTGTCCTAGTGACAGTGACTCACCAGCCCAAGCTCGGGTCCCTACCATGCAGACATATCCTCACTGATAGCGGTATCTAGGGCAGGCCTCACACCTGACCATTCAGTCCTGCCCGCCCGTGAAAATCCAGTCACGTCGGCAGCGGTATTCTCAGGAATTTCAGTGCACTCCACTCACCCATACAAACCTATATCACACAAAGTCAAGTCAAGTTTATTTGTATAGCGCTTTTCACAACAGACATTGTCTCAAAGCAGCTTTACACAAATCAACAGTGATGGTGAATGGTGTGAATTTGTCCCTGATGAGCAAGCCGTGGTGACTGTGGCAAGGAAAAACTCCCCTTAGATGTTATGAGGAAGAAACCTTGAGAGGAACCAGACTCAAAAGGGGAACCCATCCTCATCTGGGTGACATCAAGAGTTTGATCATAAATCTTTCAACAATACAGAACACTGGACAGTGAGAACTAACATGAGCACTGGAGTATAAGATTATAAGTGATGTTCTTTCTGCAGTCTTAAACAGTCTATATGGTTAGTAGCTCCGAGTTTTATGAGCTCAGCATTTGTGATCACCACAGATCCAGCATCAGCTTCTCCATGCCAGAGCCTTTAAACACTCCAGGAGGTCCAATGTCAAAACTCCACACATGTAGCGGGATCCAAATGGCACTGGTACGTCTCTACATGGTTCGGGATGTTTGCGAGTTCGGCATCGACTTCTTCAAAGTCCGTAATCATCACAAGGTGGGAGGTGACTGGAGCTGGCCAAACCTCAGGGTGTCTCGGGATGGGGAGAGAAAGAGAAGCAGTGGAGAGGAATTAGCGTAGCTGCTGTTCATGATATTAACAGCACAAGTTGATAATGTGCATGTGATCAGATGTTCTGGAGCACAAGGTTATGATATGTGATGTGTGTTATGTGTAGGCTTTGCTAAAAAGATATGTTTTTAATCTACACTTAAACTGGGAGAGTGTGTCTGAGCCCCGAACACTGTCAGAAAGACTATTCCAGAGTTTAGGAGCTAAATGTGAAAATGCTCTACCACCTTTAGTGGACTTTGCTATTCTAGGAACTACTAGAAGCCCAGAGTTTTGAGATCTCAGGGAGCGTGGTGGATTGTAGCGTGTTAAAAGACTGGATAGATACATGGGAGCCAAACCATTTAGTGTTTTATAAGTGAGAAGTAATAGTTTGTAGTCTATTCGAAACTTAACAGGAAGCCAATGTAGGGACGATAGGATTGGGGTTATGTAATCATATTTTCTTGACCTTGTAAGAACTCTGGCTGCTGCATTCTGGACTAACTGAAGCTTGTTTAATAATGACGCAGGACATCCACCTAGTAATGCATTACAGTAGTCTATTCTGGAGGTCATGAACGCATGGACGAACTTCTCTGCATCGGATATAGACAACATGTTTCTTAACTTAGAAATATTTCTAAGGTGAAAGAAGGCTGTTTTTGTAACTTGGTTGATATGATTTTTGAAAGACAAGTCGCTGTCTAAAATAACACCCAGGTCTTTTACCGTTGAACTAGTGGTTACAGAACATCCGTCTAAATGCAGGTTGAGATGCTGGAGCTTCTGTATACTAGTTTTTGGGCTGATGAGCAAAATCTCAGTCTTATCAGAATTTAAAAGTAGAAAGTTATGGGTCATCCAATCTCTTATTTCCTTAACACACTCAGTTATTCGAGTTAATTGAGCTATATCGCCTGGTTTAGATGAGATATATAGCTGAGTATCATCAGCATAACAATGGAAGCTAATTCCATGCCTTCTAATAATATTTCCTAACAAACCGTCATCACACCTGGAAATGCTCTTGTCATGCGCAATATAGTGGTATCCGCGAGACTTCCATTCACACAATTCACATTCACACACATCCAGAGTTTCCCTATTTCTCTCTCTGGAGGCACAAACTTAAGTTACATCCACTGCAACTGCTCATCCATTTACCCACAGGTAAATTAACCAAATTGTTTGCCAAACATCCCAACTTTTGTACCTGGGGTCCTTTTCTCCGGGACTAGTTTTACCCTTGTCCTCCTAGACCGAGTGGCTTCCGACTTTAGTTGGGACTTACACAATCAATGTAAAATAGTCTCTTGAAAAGAAGCCAAGACACTAGGATGAGTAGAGCAAAGGTAGAGTTTATTGCGGCAAACCACAATTAACCCGAGAGCATCCGCATGTCATGACATCGATGGTCTGACCACACCTGGCATTTCCTCCTGTTTTTATACATTTTGACCCTTAACATTGATAACTCCCCAAACCTAGGTCCTCCTCAATTGCCATCAGTTATTACCAAGTATTTTTAACTATTATTACCATTCAAATATTCCAACATTCAAAAGGTCAATTCTGATTACCATTATCTTCAAGATTCTTCTTGAAGAGGGTTGGACCACAAAAAGTGGGAAGTATACCGTTTCACTTCATTATTTTACTTCGCTTGGTTGCCCGTGCAATTTGATCATACGTGAGTATGTTGCTTTTTCCTTATTTCATAGATTATTCTATATTATTATTTTGTTAGCAATTTTATTACTTTGCATAAGCTCATTAGTATTTTTTAAATATATTCTTAACTTTATTACTTTGATGGTTTTAGTAGGCTGCTTAGGCTTTCCACAAATGTGGTAGATTTCACTGAAGAGGTATCATTCCCTTTTTTGGCCTGCACTTGGGGCGAGCTTCACGGAAGACATGTTCTCCATTCCCTTTTAAGGCAATATCAATAAATTTCCCCATTCATGACTCCTACTGTGTCTGTGCAATCTACATGTTGTTATTGAGTGCCATATGACCTATGGGACTTTCCTATGGGCTATGTTTACTCAAACACAAATAAGCTAATATTGAATCCTACAGAAGACACATGAAAGTTATACTTTTTAAGTTACTTATAAAGACTTCCCCATAATGGAGAACTTGCTTATTAAAGACAAATCATTTACAGCAAAGCATCCTTTAATGAAATGTACTTTTTTTCTGTTGAAAAAATGACAGAATGTGATTTTTATATATGATTTGCCCAGTATGAGTGTACTCATTTTACACCTACAATTTAATTTATGCACTTATTATCCCAAATAAATTGCTATATCTTATCCGGAGTGTCCAGCATAACATGACCCTATGAATGATCCGTGACTATAGAAATAGTAAAATATTAGAACTAGTACATTAATATAAACCTGTCATTTGTATTGCAGCTAAAAATATCTGACAGAGCTGCTGTAAAGATAATGAATCAGCACCTTCTTAGCACTCAACATGAACATTACAACAACACTGTTGTATAACACAGAATAAAAGATTTTGTGTAGGGATTTTAATAAACTAAAACTCTTTCAATTAATGTTTATAGAGCTGTTTTTTATTTTGTTTAGTTTTGGAAGCAAAAAAAGCAAAACCGACATACTGTACTTACACAATACTGTTACTTTATAATGTTTATCATCTGCATTTTTTTTTTTTTGCTGTAAGAGCATCATATAACCTGCTCTTATATGCTTACCGAAAAATAAACCACAGCCATAAGCAGGTCACCACAGTTAGTCTTCATTACACAGTAGATATAAACTGTCTGCTCAGATTATTATTTTTTTTAAAGCATAATTCAATTCCTCAACAAATTTCTGGTAATATTTTCCTGACACAAAGGTGACTAATGTAGAGCTAATGAAGTCTCATCAAGGCAGTGCAAAGTATAGTATCTCAGTTTAATGTAGTAAGTGCTCATGGAAAATTGTTTGAACTCAGCTGAGAAATATGACCCCGGTATCATCACGAGCGGCTGTTATGGATATTCAGCCAGTATTTTTAACTATTATTACCATTCAAATATTCCAACATTCAAAAGGTCAATTCTGATTACCATTATCTTCAAGATTCTTCTTGAAGAGGGTTGGACCACAAAAAGTGGGAAGTATACCGTTTCACTTCATTATTTTACTTCGCTTGGTTGCCCGTGCAATTTGATCATACGTGAGTATGTTGCTTTTTCCTTATTTCATAGATTATTCTATATTATTATTTTGTTAGCAATTTTATTACTTTGCATAAGCTCATTAGTATTTTTTAAATATATTCTTAACTTTATTACTTTGATGGTTTTAGTAGGCTGCTTAGGCTTTCCACAAATGTGGTAGATTTCACTGAAGAGGTATCATTCCCTTTTTTGGCCTGCACTTGGGGCGAGCTTCACGGAAGACATGTTCTCCATTCCCTTTTAAGGCAATATCAATAAATTTCCCCATTCATGACTCCTACTGTGTCTGTGCAATCTACATGTTGTTATTGAGTGCCATATGACCTATGGGACTTTCCTATGGGCTATGTTTACTCAAACACAAATAAGCTAATATTGAATCCTACAGAAGACACATGAAAGTTATACTTTTTAAGTTACTTATAAAGACTTCCCCATAATGGAGAACTTGCTTATTAAAGACAAATCATTTACAGCAAAGCATCCTTTAATGAAATGTACTTTTTTTCTGTTGAAGAAATGACAGAATGTGATTTTTATATATGATTTGCCCAGTATGAGTGTACTCATTTTACACCTACAATTTAATTTATGCACTTATTATCCCAAATAAATTGCTATATCTTATCCGGAGTGTCCAGCATAACATGACCCTATGAATGATCCGTGACTATAGAAATAGTAAAATATTAGAACTAGTACATTAATATAAACCTGTCATTTGTATTGCAGCTAAAAATATCTGACAGAGCTGCTGTAAAAGATAATGAATCAGCACCTTCTTAGCACTCAACATGAACATTACAACAACACTGTTGTATAACACAGAATAAAAGATTTTGTGTAGGGATTTTAATAAACTAAAACTCTTTCAATTAATGTTTATAGAGCTGTTTTTTATTTTGTTTAGTTTTGGAAGCAAAAAAAGCAAAACCGACATACTGTACTTACACAATACTGTTACTTTATAATGTTTATCATCTGCATTTTTTTTTTTTTGCTGTAAGAGCATCATATAACCTGCTCTTATATGCTTACCGAAAAATAAACCACAGCCATAAGCAGGTCACCACAGTTAGTCTTCATTACACAGTAGATATAAACTGTCTGCTCAGATTATTATTTTTTTTAAAGCATAATTCAATTCCTCAACAAATTTCTGGTAATATTTTCCTGACACAAATCTAATTAGGTGACTAATGTAGAGCTAATGAAGTCTCATCAAGGCAGTGCAAAGTATAGTATCTCAGTTTAATGTAGTAAGTGCTCATGGAAAATTGTTTGAACTCAGCTGAGAAATATGACCCCGGTATCATCACGAGCGGCTGTTATGGATATTCAGCCAGACAGTCAAGGAAAAATCATTAGCTACAGCGCTACACATTTAACACTCCCTGTTTAAGACATAGAGTTCACTTTAAATGGGTAATTAAAAAAATAAATTATAAATTCATTTTTGTTCTCTAGCATCATGGCTTTGCTATACATCAAAATGTAGGTAGAAGACTAGTAAATCCTGCTATTTTTGTGTGAAGTGAAACTTTGATCTTAGTCATCTAATGCTGAGATGAGTCATAATGAGTAATTATGATCGCCTTAAATGAATTCTTTTCCTAGAACTGCAACCACCATGACTTGTCCTTTTCTATAAGTAATTAGCACTCTGTACTCAAATGGCAAACATACTCTTATAGGATGATGTTCTTATAAACAATACATGCTTTTTATTTGAGTTCTTTCCACAGATAAATTTCAAATATCTTGCTCCAATTGATCAACTCAAAATCAAGACCTGCCAAAACCTTAACATGGCTCTTAAATCCTTCCCAAATTCTTTAAATCCTCCAACTACAGATACTTAAGATACACCATCCCATCTATTTTTATCATTCTTCAATAGCAATTATTAGCAAAATTATTTTTTTTTATAATTTCGAATGCTATCTTTGATAACTTGCATGTTTAAATGAATAAAGAAGCTCTGAAACCATGCAGGAGCAGTGTGCCACTGATCTCCGCCTGCTCAGCTGGATGAGGATGGTGATGAAGGAGGTGGGGTTAATAGCTGCAGCAGTGAGCGCTGATGGTAAACTAAAACTCTGGACAGCAGGAGCCTGAGGAACGAAAGAGCCCCATAACCTGGCTGAAATAAACCTGCAATAAAGCCCACAGTGCCTTGATTTTGATCTGTGGTGGAGTTTAGGGCAGCATGAGGACTTTAGTGGTGTGGACGGCGCTCAGTGTCTGTGTGAACATCGCAGTGACGGCCTGCTCAGGTGAGTGTGGAGAAACTAACATTTATCTGTCATTAGTGACCTAATAGTGTGGAGAAGAGATGGATGTATGGGATACAATCTCAGAAAAGTAAATGTACAAAAAAGTTACCTGTCATTGGAGAGATTCATTGTTTGAACCTCTAATAGATCTTTTACATGGTAGCGTGATTGCTGGATATATTTAAAAATTATTTGAAGTACACATTTAGACTTTATACTTGTGCCTTTCAGAGGTTTACATTCAAGGTACATAACATGCACTTTCTCATGTATTATATACACACACTAAACATCCAAAAAATGCTCCTATTATAGCTCCCTAGCAACATGGAAAGGTACAGTTTGGTAATTGTATATTGAATTAAACTATAATGTTGAGCCAAAACAAAATGGACCAAAAAGTCATCAGTCAAAAGATTAGCAGGAAGTTGAATAAACTCTTCTGGCTCTCCTTTGTTATAATTGAGTTGTTTAATTTTGCTGCAGTGAACTGCTTGGAGAAAAGCTAGAAAAAGGAAATTCACTATAGTATGTAAAAATCATGATAGTATTCAAAATGTTTGATTTTAAATTATTTGGATTGCCCAAAATTTTCTGGGAAAAACCCTTACTCATCTACTGTTGGAAGCTTATCACCATTAAATAGAACAACACTGGAAATTACTTAAATCTTGAACATTTCCCGACTAATCATTTGCTGTTAAGACCATTAACATATCAATATATTGGCAATTTGGGTGTGGCCCATTTTATTTTGCCCAATATTGTACAACTTGAGTGTGATCTAGTGTTCTATGTATCTATCTATATATATATATAGATACATAGAACACTAGAACACTATATATATATATATATATATAAATGAATATATATTTTTTAAACTGATAGATAGATAGATAGATAGATAGATAGATAGATAGATAGATAGATAGATAGATAGATAGATAGATAGATAGATAGATGTTTGCTAGATAAAAATATATTTTATTATGTTTTGCTTCTAAGATATAAGACAATCATAACTGTGTTTCTTAGAACATAATAAATTACTTTTATGATACTAAGAGAAAAGAAGTTCTTCAGCCTTAAACCTAATATGTTTCAGGTATTTACGTTGAAGTCTCCTGTGTGAGGACTATTGTTTGTAATTTTGTGATCACATGCAAAGAAACAAATTGTGTGAAAGATTCACATGTGAATGATAACGATGCCTTCACTCGAGACTAGATGTAAAAAAAAAAGAATAACAAATAAAGTGTCAAAAAACATGATTGCTTGCTTCATGTGACTTTTTTGTAAAGACTATAATTCATTGTTTGCTGGCCTGTTAAAATTTCTGTTTCTTTGCTATTTCTTTTCTATTTCTTCAGTTAAAAGGCTGGGTAATAACCCGGGGCGGTTCGCCAATGCCACTTTAGTGCGCCTGTCTGAGTATTTAAGCGCTGGATATAAAAAAGGAGTACGACCTGTAAAAGACTGGCGTGACTCAACCATGGTGGCAATCGACTTAATGGTCTATTCGATCCTGAATGTGGTGAGTAGAACAACTACTAAATCAATAGAAATAGAAATCAATAAAATGATCAGGCAGGATTAATATTTGTTCATTTCTGATTGTGGGTGAATGTTGTATGAAAAATCTATGTTGTATTCATAATTCAGGATGAGAAGAACCAGGTTTTAACAACATACGTGTGGTACAGGCAGGTAGGACATGGTGAAATATAAGCTCTTACACTTCTGAAAGCAATTTACCAACCATCCAGATAATAATATAATAATAATAATAATAATAATAGTAATAATGATAATAAGGCTTACTTTACTCATGTGAAGCAATGGATCGATGAGTTCCTTGTGTGGAATCCAGAGGATTTCGATGATGTTCGGCAGATCTCAATCCCGACTGCAAATGTCTGGGTTCCTGATATTCTCATTAATGAGTTGTGAGTACAGAGCTGATATTGCCCTTTACACTAAAGGTTTTTCTTTGTATATGTATATACTGTGCAAACAAAAAAAAAGACCAAATGCTATTCCACCGTAATTATTAAATAACAATGCAATTGGATTTTTTTCAGGTTTGTGCACATTTCTTTTTACGAGATAAAATCTTTAGACATATCCCAATGTGCCAGAATGATAGAAAACTAAAAATCTAGGTCTTCCTCATGTTTTTTATGTAGTCAAATGTGATTAGTTCAACCAATTATTCTTCAGCATCTTCTTTCGTTGTATCGAATTATTTTCTATTATGTAAAAATTTGTAAATATTGAATTATACATGTTAAATGTTTATTTATAGGTCATAATTTCTATCTATCTATCTATCTATCTATCTATCTATCTATCTATCTATCTATCTATCTATCTATCTATCTATCTATCTATCTATCTATCTATCTATCTATCTATCTATCTATCTATCATTACAGTGTAGACGTTGGAAAGTCACCCGACATTCCATATGTGTATGTAAGCAATGATGGACTTGTACAGAACTACAAGCCCATTCAGGTGGTAACAGCCTGCTCTCTCAACATCTACAACTTTCCTTTTGATGTCCAGAAATGCAGCCTCACTTTCCAGAGCTGGCTGCACACTAGTAAGTTTACTTATCTTGAATTTCTCAGAGAGTGTTGGCTCTCTGGAGAAATTATTTAATATGTTTAATTAGGCTATACATCTGCAGAGGCCTGGTTTACATGAAACTGTGATGTCCAATAATGAGAAACCCATTGCACTTTTACTGGTTTATTATGGTAATAATTAAAAAAAAATCACAAAACGGTAACAGCAGTTTAATTGAGCACCGGCAAAGCTGTCAGCATTGTACCAAGAAGCAGCGATCAGTCTGAATGAAGTGACCTTTAGCATATCTCCTCCTGTAGTTAATGACATCAACATCACGCTAATGAGGGACCCGAAGGATGTAAAAGATGACAAGTCTGTGTTCATGAACCAGGGAGAGTGGGAGCTGCTGCATGTCTTGTCCAAATACAAATCCTTCAGTGTGGACAACGATGACTACTATGCTGAAATGAAGTTCCACGTGTGTACCACCTTCCTCTTACTGCTCATTATTAGAGATTCCTTTGTGGTGATGATACCACAATTAACAATTAAATGATATTTACATATTTGCCTTACTCTAAATTAAGTCGATCAGACAAGAATGTGATGCCACTTAATGTGCTTTTTTCCTTTGTAAAAAACATTAGCTTTGTAGCTCAAGTTTAAAACTTCAGACACCAAACATGTCTTTACTGATGAGTTACATTTGGAATGAGAGAACGATTTGGCCAAACTATTGCAATAAACTTTTTACATTTCGAGCTTTGTTACCACATTACTGGGAGATTGCTTCTCATGCTGCTACCCTCAGGTGGTGATTCGCCGCAGACCGCTGTTCTACACCGTCAATCTACTTCTCCCCAGCATTTTCCTGATGGTGATGGATATTGTGGGCTTCTACCTTCCCCCCGACAGTGGGGAAAGAGTATCCTTCAAGATCACTCTGCTGCTTGGATACTCCGTCTTCCTCATCATTGTCTCTGACACACTGCCAGCCACCGCCATTGGCACCCCTCTCATTGGTAAATGGTCCGTTTTGTTTTGGAGAAAAGAAAAAAATTTCTATATATATATATATATATATATATATATATATATATATATATATATATATATATATATATATATATATATATATATATATATATATATATATATATATATATATATATATAGATAGATAGAGAGAGAGAGAGAGAGAGAGAGAGAGAGAGAGAGAGAGAGAGAGAGAAAATGCTAGTGCTGTGTGAAGAAGCTTGACAGAGTGAAAAATGCACGCCATTAGCCAAGAAAGCTATATCAATTATGAAAGTGTCATGTTGTGGAAAATGTGATCATGTATGAATCAAAGTTTAAATTGTGTTGTACTTAGCTGAGCATTACCACTAGTTGTGATTGTTAGAGGTTTGAGATATAGGACCTAGTCATTTCAATTAGCGAACAGTTCTATATCATAATATTGTGATAATAATACTGTATAATAAGATAACATTTTTTTTTGAGGCAACAAGAATTAAAATGGGATGCAAAAGCACACTGGGACTGACAGGTATAGACTCCACACCTTCTTCGCTGAGGATGATGGGTATAGACTCTAAACCTTCTTTACTGGGACTGACAGGTATAGAATCCACACCTCTTTCACTGGGACTGATGGGTATAGAATCTATATGTCTTTCACTGTGACTGACAGGTATAGACTCTAAACCTTTTTTACTGGGAATGACAGGTATAGATTTCATGCCGCTTTAACTGAAATGTAAAGATATAGACTCTACATCTGGTAGGTATAGAGGCCACACCTTCTCCACTGAGACTGTCAGGCACAGAAGCCACACTTTATTTACAAATTAACCCTTTATATGATGGTACAAACCCAATAAAGATGAATTTGTGTCTATTAGTGTATATTTACATATTTTCCAACCAAATTAATTTGTCATTTATGGTTAAAACCAGCAAAACCTCAACAAACTTAAATTAGTGCAAAACATTTATCAGAACATAATTTTAACAGTTGCAAGTAATATGTGTTTGTGTGTGTGTGTGTGTGTGTGTGTGTGTGTGTGTGTGTGTGTGTGTGTGTTTTGTTTGGGGTAGGTGTTTACTTCATTGTGTGCATGGCCCTGCTGGTAATCAGCCTCACTGAAACGGTGCTAATCGTGAGGCTGGTGCATAAGCAGGACCTGCAGACACATGTGCCGCAGTGGGTCAAGTACTTAGTGCTGGAGAAGGCTACCGTCCTCCTCTGCATCCGCAACAAGAAGTTCTGCTCTCTTCTGTCGCATGAGTCTGGCCTGCCACGCTACACAGAGAACAACATGAACACAGGTAGGCAGGCAGAAAAGGTAATGTGGGAAAAAAGATTCTTAAAAAGACTTTCCACTAGATTTTTGGGTAACGGCCAAAGGGAATTGTGCACAGTAGTACAAAAGAACACACATGGACAATGATTTCTGTATAAAAAAATTGTTGTACTGATTCCAAAGGTGCAATGGGGTTAAGAGTAAGGTTCAGTGCAGGCCACTCAAGTTTTTCCAAACCATGTGTATATAAAGTTTAGTTTGTATACCAAGGCATTGTTGTACTGGAACAAGTTTGGTCTAGGTTTTTAAAATCCATTCAAATGAAATTTGAATGCTACTGCATTAAATACACTGCCTGGACAATTGTTTACTTTCAGTATCATAACAGCAATTTAAGGGAAGATCCTCATACAGAGTGTATAAGTTTATGTTTAAGTGTTCACAAACCTTGTGTTAATAATGTTAACTCAATCAAACCTTGAGTTAATAATTTTATTGTTTTTCTGTTGCCAGTCCGCTGTAACCACCACCACTGTGAAAGCGACATGGACAGGAATCTTGTAATGGGACTTCCCATTCGAGACAGCACTCCTCCAGTCATGGACAACATCCTGCACGAAGTCTCGTCCATCCGGCAGTACCTGGAGAAGAGACAGGCATGTCGAGACATCGCAAAGGAGTGGCTGCAGGTGGGCTACGTGTTGGATGTTCTACTCTTCAGGGTCTACCTGCTGGCCATGCTTGCCTACAGCATCACCCTGGGCACACTCTGGTCTGTCTGGCAGTATGCCTGAAAGACTTAAAAAATGCTTCGTTATCTGTCTTCTTAAAAGCAGTTGCTGTATGTTGGCAGTTAGCACATTTGTGTAAAATTGACATACACTCGACACAAGTGGTGTCCCACAACAGAATTGCTAGTTGGTGAAGCATGGAGTGTGTTAAAACTGCAGTAGGTGTGTTAGCGCCACTCACCACGCCAGTCAACAATTTCAACTTTCATTGCAATATGTAACCCCTGATGTCACTTTAAATGTTGGACTTAATGTTTGGTTGTGTACAAGTATGTGTAAGATCTGAATAAGCATTATAGAAACAGACTTTAAAAATAAAGTCTGAACCTTAAACCAGAGCAAATAACCAGCATATGTAGTCTGTAGCTACTTTAGTTGAATCTGAAATGACTTTTTAAAAATTTTGTTAATTCCATTACAGAAAAGTTCTGTTTTTTCCACATACTTTATTCCCCCTTACATATTAATTTTTAAGTTACAACAGTTTGTGTCCACATTTCTATTTTCAAAAACACAATTTCTTTATTTTGTGGTAAATCTTGTATTTTTTTATGTTCATTTTTTCTATACAGAGAATCCTTCACATATGATTTCTGACACAATTCAATTTTCTCATTCACTTTAATTAAAAAATGTTCATAACACAGATAAAAATGATGATCACATGTAAATGGTGATTTTTCTATAAAGAGCCTTGTCAATGTGAATATAATGTTATAACATAAAGACTGTTAAAATGACCACATTTTGAGCTTTCATCATCAAAAACATTTGCGAACAGAATAATTTTTGTTAAACATTCCCTGCGGTTGCATTCCATTTTTATAATTATTTCTATTCTCTGTGTACGCCTTAATCATTTTAATGTCACTGTTGCCGTCTCTTAATTGAAGTGTGTACTGAAATGCATTGTATCTAAAGTGTTCAAATGTTGTATTTTACTGGCAGATAATAAGCAAAATATCTCAATGTCGTACATACCTGTAATCATACACATATACTTATTTCTTCCAGATCAGCCAAGATGTGTTTAACGTATTGAGTTGGTTGTTTATTTTTACTCTGGCTGTTGTAGCGAACCTGTAAGGAAAGTTTATAGTCTAAATCAATCCACTCACCTCAGTAGACATAGTTTGGCTCTGTAGTAGCATTTGTACATAAACGGTTACATAAAGTAGTAACTGCTTTCAAAAGATAAAATATAGCAAACAAACTGATACTATATTATAATCTGAATAACTTCTAGCCTACAAATCAATTCTAGCTGAGGAAGAAAGTGATTTGGCTTTAAAATGGCTTCCACAGATGTTTTTAGCTGAATATTTACCTTTAAAAAAAAATAAATAAATGTGTATTATATAGTGTTTGAAGGTGGAATTTAGGTTTAACATTAGGTTTAGGAATATTCTAGAATTACTTGCATATTAATCTTTATAATTAACACATTATATTCAATGTCCAAGATTAATTTGGTAATCAACTTTTTTTTTAAGTTTACATTTCTTTCATCATTACGCTTCATTGTGGTTAACAGTTTTTCTTTTCTTTCCCTCACAATGCTTTTCTACTAATTTTCTACTTCACTGCATGTCGTACCCTGTATGTATATGTATGTGACAAATAAAATTTTATTTGATTTGATTTGATTTTGATTTAATAGTGAGATTTACGCTGCATTTGTGTTATAGGTGTGAGATTTCGAAGTTCGGAACCAGGTCATATTTCACCTCTGGACATTTAAGCTATAGAGTGGGGAAAAAAACTCTATTAGCACCTGTGATGTGTATTTTCTTCTTCTAAAAACTGCAATCTGTATATAAAATGTTATAGATTTAACAGGCATGTTTAAGTGTATATTGATTAATTTTAACTAAATAATTGTATTTACAGTATACCCCATATAAAATGAAGAACTACTTTGCTTACTGTTGTGTGGCCATGCAGATTTTATACAGTTTCACTTGCTGAACTTGAGCTGAAATGTGCTTGAATAGTAAAACTTAATTGTGGGGATTTTTTTTTCTGTTTTAAGGACAAAAATTATAAATTCCTTCCATTTCATTTCCTTATCTCTATACTGTACACAAATAGATCTGCTACTACTGCTATCAGTGCCATCACACTCGCCGTCTCGCATATATACCGCTAACTAGCCAGGCTGAGTCTCTGTTGCAGCTCTATAGCTGCACTATAATGTTCTAATGGTTTTCAGACTTTGCTTCTTCTCAACTAAATATGATGTTAAATGTGCTTGGAAAATGGTGAGCAAGAAAATCCTTGCTCTTTTGCTTTTACAAGATAACAGCAAAACCTGACTGTTTGTTTGAGTGTTGATTTTTATTTCTCTTTTCTTAATAAAATTCTGTTTCAGTGGCACATACAGTGTCTCTATGTGACATCAGCACAGCACACAAAACCACAAGCACTGAAGCACTAAGAACTAGGGTGGACATTTAATTTAAGATTCCTCTTATCCGTTGGCTGATTTAGCCTGATAGCTTCAGTGCAACTAAAGAACCAGGCTTCAGACACCAATCATGACTTGACTGATTGACTACATTATGGTTAAAAAAAAGGATAAAAATTGCTTTGCAACTGGGCCCACTCTTTAATTATTTGGAAGTTAGGTATTATTACTTGCCTTAGGACAAACCCTAAATGTACTTATAGTAAAGATTTTTGTAACCCCACCAGAAGGCTTATTGTGATTGGATAAATGGCCCTGACACCCTGGATAATTAAAGGAAAAATCAGTTAGACAGACAATGGCAGCATTGATCACAATACAATCAATGCAGCATCATCTAGGCAGCCTGTCAGAGTAGCGTTCTGCAATTCACAAGCTATTATCCCATCAGCCAGTTAGTAATTTGATTTATATTGCTACAGTTAGTCTTTAAAGCGCATAAAATCATTTACAAATTTTATGCGCTTTAAACACTAATTGTAAATCAAATTACTTGCTGTAACATATAGATACTGTAACACATAATGTATATGCACAATGAAGAGAAAAGCACTGGGACACTTGACTTTTCCATTTGTGGTTCTTCCCCAAACTGTTATATGTTTATTCATTTACACATATACAATATAGACAAAAGTTTGTGGACAGTTTACTATAAGATTTTCGTTATAATAAGCTAGGGGTTCAGTCAGTGTTCCAATTTATTCCACTAAAGGTGTTCAGTAGGGTTGAGGTCGGAGCTCTACAGTGGAACAGTCAAGATCTTTCACTTCAACCCATGTAAATCATATCTTAATGAAGCTTCCTTTTGTGCATAGGGGCACTGTTATGTTGGAACAGGTATGGGGCCTCCTAGTTCAAATGAAGAGAAAAATATAATACTATCACATCCAAAAAGATCCTATACATTTATATGCTATATGGACAATACTTTTTGTGCATTTAGTGTGTGTATATAGTGTAGACACACACACACACACACACACACACACACACACACAAGACAATGCTAAACCGCGTACTGTATCTATTACAACAGCATAGCTTAGAAGTCGAGTCTGAGTGATGAACTGGCCAGTGCAGATCTTATACCAATTTGGAAACATTTGGCACATTATGAAATGAAAAATACAACAAAGAAGACACAAGCAACTGGTCTCCTTATATTCGAGATGTATATGGCATTCATGTGGATATTAACTTGATACACACCTCTTACCTAAACATTGCTGCAGACCAAGTACACCCCTTCATTACAATTATATTCACCAATGGCATGGACTCTTTAGGAGGTAAATGTTCAGGAATAGTTTGAAGAACTTGCAAAGAGTTTAAGGTGTTGACTCTGCCCCAACTTCCCCTAGGTCTCAATCTGGTTGAGCATCAGTGGGATGTTAGGAGACATCTTGCAGCTTAAAGTGCTGAAAGGATCTTCTGCTAAAGTTTTGGTGCCAGATACAACAATACACCTTCAGAGTACTTGTGCAGTTTATGCTTCTTAGCTGTTTTGGTGGCACAGCAGCTTTCTACACAATATTAAGCAAGTGGTTTTAACGTTTTCGCTGATTGGTGTATAGATTCCTGTGAAACTTTTTTGTGCAAATGCTGCTGAAACCTGTTGGGAGTGCACGTCATACTCATTCACCACCACTAGAGGGCTATAAAAGCCAAATATCCTGCTTTGTCTGAGGCCAATAAAAAAAAGCATCCATTAATAAATCTCCTGAGTTGAAATAAGAAACAGGACACACTGATTAGCAGTCTTGCTTTGAACACTAAAGAACAGGTACAACATATACTGTAGCACTCAACAACCGATTAGCACTCAAAGAAAAATACAACAACAAAAAAACAAACAAACAGCAAACATCTGAACTAATAACCAGCTGGTTTCTTCAGGACATTACTTGTCTTCTAAATTTACTTGTCAGTAGATGTCCCCAGGCTGCCAGCTGAGTCACACACTCCTACAGGCATGGCTTAGCTGCAAACGCAATCAGACGGATTTGGACATGACCACGTCCACAATTCATCGCATCACGCTCTTGTCCATTAGATCATATGTGGGTCAGAGAGCACCTAAAAGATGGGACCCCCTTTGCCAGCACACAAAGGCTATTCAGTGGCAGATTCACATTCACTTCAGACCTCTGTCACATGACCTGCATGACGGCCCAGGGTGCAAGCTAGGATGCTTTTTAATGATTTAAAAGAAGGAGGCACTTTTAATGTGATTAGACTGATCTGTCACCAAAATATAATCAGCTTTGTGTGTGAAGAAAGAATGGATTTAATTAGCCCAGGGCTCTCGCACAGACATGCTCAGTGAGACATTTTACACTTTCAAACAATCTATTTGTTTTTCAGTACAAAATCGAGGGACCTACAGCACAATACAGAAATGGCATTGCCGTTTCATTTCACTTTGACATTTACATTTCGCATGTCTGACTTATGCTGTAAATTGCATTTTTCAGAGCCTTGCACTTGTATGACACACTCACACTGTCCACACGTCCTTATTCCACTTTAATTGGATAATAAATTTACCCTGCTGTGTACATAATCTTACATACAGTAGGTTACACACAGAAAATCCCACTGACAATTGTATTATTTTACTGGATTGTAGTTGTTTGTTCATACGATTCCTCTGAGTTGTCTAAGTAAAGAGCACAGAAAGCTCTCTGGCTATGTGCAACTTAGGTTTGTATGCTCCACTCGTCTGCCTTCTGGAGAGAACGAGAGCTCTTTTGTTTGAGGCTATTTCTCTCCAAATGGTAATCAGAGCAGGCTGTAATGGCAAGTCCTGCACAGCTAATGCTACAGTACATGTGCAACTCCCCTTCAGTAAGCAAAGCACTTATCCAGGGTATCCTGTATTTTTCCACTGCAGGAAAAGACACACATTCTCATGGCTCAAGGTTTTTATTCGCTTTTTTTTAATTTATTTTCTTTGGAATGCACAACTGCAGGTTGTTCTAAAACGAGTCCTTTCAGATTGAATTCAAAATATATGAAATCATAATTGTACATACAATTTGCAATCTCAGAATAAATCTTTAACCTGATTGCTATTTTCCAATTATATGAGATTAAAGGTGCAGTATGTTATACCTCAACATGTCATGATGTAGTTCGTAATTGAATGCTAAAAGAAAATTAAGAAAAAAAACTGATTTTCAATATTGTTTTTGCAACTACATTAAACTCGTTTCTTATTTAAAGCCTCTTTTTACATTTTTCTGGTCCTGAAATTAGCACCACTCATTTTCTCTAAATGGTAACTCAAACAGCATATAAAGGGTTTAAGAAGACCAATTTACTTGTAAACCCCCCCCCCCAAACCATTTTCCATTCATTCTGAAATAAATAAACACTCCTGTGTATGATTATTGGAAAATAATGTGTGTAGAATGTAGCTATGTACTATGTAAGATAAAAAAATATATACATGATGTTTTATGAATATAATTACTGATATTACCGTTTGAAACAAAATCCAGCAGAATCCAGCTTCTTTATTCACCCTACACTATTGTAATTTGGCAATTATTTATTTAAAAAGGCACAACATACAAAAAGAAAAAGTGCCGTAGATCAACGATGAAATAGGTGTTCTTTTTCCATTGTTTATTCACTTAAAGTGATCAGAAATTGACACTGGGAAAGTAAATAGAAAATTTTACTTTCACATTTTTATACATGTTGTAGAGCTGTTAAATTTGTATATTATATTGTAGTTTACTTTAGAAATTTTTAACAAGTCTGTATATTGTGTCTAAATGGATTAAGTTTAAAAGCAAAATCAATATCTATAATGCAAATGTATCATATAGTATTAATATCAAAGATTGAAATTGTAATGAAAATGCTTTCTTGCACTTTATCTGGAATTAAAGTCACAAACTCCTCAGCTTCATCATGGCACTCCATGTTAGCTGATATTTAGCCTATTAAACACGTTATAAGCAGGAACAGACAAACCAGCCAGCCAGAATTAAGTCCACTTTTTATTTTTTTTCTAACTGCAGATTTAAGGAATACAACTGAACATTGTTATTGGATGAGACTCATAAATAAAAATACAAAAAATCAAACAAACAAAACAAAAATAAAATCACTACAAAACCATCTACTGTTAGTATTATGTAAAAAAAAAAAAAATAACTCTCACTATTAAAGGCACACGATTTACTTAGTAACAACATTGAGAAGAAAACCTGCAGCATTAAATCTCTTTAATTTTTTTTATTATTTTTCCACACTCCATCAGAGAACACTGAAATGTTACAAAGAGATGTGTCTGAACCTACACAAAAAGAAAATCTACATCGGAAACAGACGCCGATATTTGTAGCACAATTGCCAGAAAGTGGTGCTACAAAAATAGCATGTGGCCGGAAAAAAAAAAAAAAAAAAGACAAAAAGGACCTTTTGCAAAAGCTGAATGCAAATTAATTATTATTTTTTTTTTTACATTTGACAACAAACAGGAAAAAAAAAAAAATAATTGGGCACCTTCTAAGATTAGGCTAAGATTAGGTGCTGAGGTAGACGTAACTAGAACAATTCAAAATAATTATAAAAACACTATTTTTCTTTTTTTTTTGTTTTTTTTAGTACAAAGCAACTGGACTGGCACTTGTGCTGTCACAATAAAGAAAAGAAAACAACAGATAAGCCGAAAATGGGATGCGGTAAAGGTGAACGATGGGGGGTTAGAGAGAAAGAGAAAGAGAGCGAGAGAGAGAGAGACACACACAAACAGAAAGAGAGAGGCAGAGATACACAGACAGGAGTACAGATTGAATAAGAGAGACACTTTGTTACATAGAAAAGCTCTGTTGCGCTTGGTCCGACAGGGCGATTGGTCCTCAGTGCTAATTAAAAAAAGAAAAAAAAAAAACAACCACCAAAAAAAAAAAAAAGAAAAAAGGTCTTGGTGCTTCAAACAATTTTCTCTAGACCTCAATGGCACATGCATGGCAACACGGCATGAAATGTCTACTCTTGCTAAAACACCACACGCGAACACAGTGAGCCAAACTCCAGGGATGCCAGGATGACACTGTCTCTTTATACACGCTAATAACATAAGTACTCTAACCAAAAAGAACAGTGATGTCAAGCTGGGGCAGTAATATCAGTATACTAATATCAGTTTAAAACAAAAAAAGAAAAAAGAAGAAGAAAAAGAAAAAAGGACACCATTTTCAGCTTTAGTCAGCAAAACCTGTTTGCTGATATTAATATGACGTAACGGTGCCTGAATTTTTTTACTTAAAAAAATCTCTTGAGATAAATGCACATTTCATTCCGAAGAATGTTTAACTTGTTTATTTTTGTCTACAAAATACAATAGCTATGAAAAAATTGGATGTTTAGTCACTAATAAAAAATATAGATCAATAATGATCCAATAGCTTTTCCCGCATGGACAGGGTAAATTTTTTTTAACCATCAAACAACCACAATGTGATCACAAAGGCATCCCTGGAGCTCTAGAGACACCGATTAAGTCTTGAAAAATACAGAAACAAAGCAGATATCGATGGACAATTTGAACAATTTCATTTAGGCACAAATATTACAGAAACATCAGAGTAACATCGAGGGAAGAACTATATCAATGCCAATATCTTTTAATCTTATCGAGAGAAAAGTGGCATAGAACATTAAAGATTTGATTAGTGCATCCCACACTAATAGGCTCTCTCTCTTACACACAGATTCTCATACACTTTTGACACTCATACTCCATGGGAAGTAAATAAAAGAAGGTATAGAGGACAGTGACACTAGTGTGTGGCTTAATAACTGTTATTGTTGCCCAATATGAAACTTATATTTCCATCACATTGTTATATGCCTCTTACATTGAGCTACTTAGGCTTGCTTTAAATCCCACAGGGGGGCAAAAAAATTCCCCAAAACTCACAGTGATTTCCAGAATACTACAAGACACAAGACAGGTACATTACTTATACCACCCTCTTCCCCCCCCCAAATCTGCCCCACCCCTCTTTTCAGTCACTTCAAGTAACACAAAAACAAGATATTGGCAACATTGATTGTTTGAAATCGTGAGAACGATTTGTGTACAATTGATCATTGGCATCACAATACATTTCTTTCTCTCTCTCTTTTTTTTGTTATACTTACAAAGCAGACATTTGTGGCTGATTTAGTCCTTCACCTACAATGTATCAACATCCAGAAAAGCAACACTGAACCACAACAACGTTCACACACTTATGTCCAACATTACCAAAGAGGAGCAAGGCAAAAAAGTCCAACCAGAGAAGAACAATGTAAAAAAAAAAAAAAAAAAAATAGAACAAACTACAAATATTTGCCCTGCTGAAACCTCAACAAATGGAAAGGGGACCAACACTCGATACAAAAATATCACGATTTTATATATCAAATGGCCTTTGTTGGCTCTTGCTCAGGACTACACTCATAAAGAAACGTTGATCGACAGGATATCAATTTTTTTTTCCCTTCCTTTCATCCCCCATTACCACTTGCCGTCCCAATTGTCCAACGCACAATGCACAGCTGCATATGACCTGTTCTTAGCGGTTCAGGCTTTATGAACCATCTTTTTTTTTTCCTTTTTTTTCACATTACAAAACTACAATTCTATTCACATATTTTCAAGTTTAATGCTTTTTTTTTCTTTTTACTTTAAAGTACTACACTCCATAGATTCGATTCCATACTTACCTCATAGATCAACTCTTAACCCAAGCTTAAGGCTGCAAAATCTCTTCTTTGCTCTTAAAGAAAAGGTTTGGTGTGGAGGCAGGGCAGGTGGGTGGTCAGAGCATGTCAACCCCCACAACCCACACTTTACCCATCAATTAATAAATTTTGCCATTTACATATTTCCAAATCTCAACAGACAGAAAGCATGAGATGAAAAGATGCAATTCAAAACTTCGAACAAAAAATATGTGCTTCTGCCACAACAAAAATAAACAAAAGAGACAAAACAAAACTTAGAGGTAGCTTACAAAAAAAAAAAAAAAAAAAAAAATGACCAAACCCACAAGCTCTTAAACAAGCAGGGTTAATAAAAAATACCAAGTTTGGTAACAATAACACAATAGTAATCTCTCATCACTGTGGCACATGGTTTTTCACATCTCCTCTGCAAAACATAGCAGACAGACATAACATGTGCATGTAATCATATATACATACACACACAAAAAGAAGAAACAAAGGAAAAAAATTTAAAACACAAGCACATGAGGTCACAAAAAAATACGAGGTAATTCAAGCACAATGTGCTAACAAATCAAGATAAAATAGGAAATACAGACACAGCAAAGGAACAAAACAATACAAAGAGTTGATCTATTCTTTCATTGTAGCCCTCTGGGCTGGACAGACCAGGCAGGCCTCATAACTCCCAAGGGTGAAATTTGCTTTCACGCATCTCTTAGATATGTGGAGACCAGTCCTGTACATCACAGTGCCCTTTAGTGTCCAAGCCACTGGCAAAAGCAGCTTTAGTCATTATTTTGGTCTCTATATCAGAATATACACAGTTAATTAGATTTCTAGTGCGCTCCCTAATGTAATGGACTGCTGAATCCGGCTTCGAAGCTGAATATTTTGTGTTCAACTGATTTCCTGTCATGTTAAGGAAATAAATGGGTAATAAATGAAGCAAAAAAAAGTCCAGTTAGTAGTGAATGAAAACATACAGCAGAAGAATGGTGTAATGTGGCACTTGATTATGTTGTATGAGCAGAAAAAAAAATCAAACAGAAATTGTCATCGTAATATGTGCAATGAAGCTGTGAAAGGCTATGATGCAGAGAAAGAGTTTATGTTGAGAAAACTGAAATGGCATTTATGTATAGCTGGTTTGTATGCTGGTTAAGCCGATAGACCCTCAATGAATGTCAATCAAGCAAGAAGGCTCTTCCCACCAAGGATCTGTAGTATATCAGTAAAAACTCTTTACAAATCCATACAGTTCACAGCTGTAACAGCTGCTCCACTGCACTTCAGATGTAAAGATATCTTCCTAGCAGATCTAAGTGCTTGTGACACCTCCTGGTAGGTCTGTGAAGTTAATGGGGTCAGATCTTAGCTATTAACCAGGGGATAACCAGAAATAATGATTCAAATCATTCTAATTATAAGAAGGCGTGATGTCGAAGATCCCCGCCTGACACGGTGGGAGAATCCTTAGTGAGTAGAGCAGACTTCCTGTTTGAGTCACGACACCATCACAACACAATAGAACGCAATACTACAACATGACAACGCCACCATATTAAGTACATTTTTGTCCTCGTCCCCTTCGACTTTGCCTCGCCCAGCCCTGCTGCCGAAAATGTAAACATTCCCCCCTTTTTGCTTCCTCTGTGCATTCCATCCTTACGCTCCCCCCACCCCCCGATCCCGACCCAACCCTGTGCAGGGCTCTGCCTCAATCAGACGTAGCACAGGTACAGATAGGTTTTCTCGATCCTCCAGTCTGGCGGGATGTCCTCTGGCTTGTGGCCCTTCATGTGCTTCTGCATGGTGGACAGGCTGGGGCAGTACTCCAGGCAGATGGTGCACTGGTAGGGTGAGGCGCCGTTGTGGGTGCGCAGATGTTTGATCATGGCTGAGTAGTCCCTCGAGCGCTGGTGACACAGCTTGCACTCGAAAGGCTTCTCACCTGCGAAGCGGAAAATACGTGAGATGTGGTCATAGTGCCCAAGGACATAACGCTCTCAAAGTTACAAAAAGGTTTGGCTAAGAACTGAAACCTAGACTCGGACATTACCTCCATAGCAATTGTAAAAGGATGAAAATGAGACAGTGTGAGGGTGTTGGCGGTCAGAGCATTAGAAGTGGAATAATGGTATTACATCTAGCCTGGTAGGCCAAATGAATCAGAATCTGAAGACACTTCATTAGACAACTGAGCACTGAATAGTGGAGTCAATTTTAATTCCTTAAACAGAGGTTTGCTTGAATCCTATGGGAAGATAAATACGGCCCAATATAGGACATTACATAGACTGTGCTATGGAGGTTTAAGCAGATTCAATACCAAATACAGAAAACCAGAACAGGGATTATTAATAAAATAAATTAGTTGGCATTATGTTGTACACTGTGTAGTTAAAAGCTACATAAATCATTTAACATGGGTATATAAAGATTCATTTAATGTACGTACAATGATTTCATTCATTTCATTTATACTCTGGAATGTGGTATTTTTACTTGGTACTGCTTCGAATTTTAAATGTAATTTACTGCACATTATTGGAGACGTTTATTCTCTTTTTGTTCCCTCTTTTGCCATCACGGGGGAAAAATGCCTCACACCTGCTGCTTTTTTCTTGGGTCCGACCGAATCTTAGTACTGATGCAATAACTTTGATTCAAGGTGCAAATAAACATCATGCATGTTACCACAGCTTTAGATAGTGTTTAAGAAAACAAATAGCAATAGACACAACATCTGCATCATGTGCAGAATTTTATTTACAAACAAGTTAACAGATCATAACAGTGTTGAACTTTGAACTGCTTGCCATTTCTTTTCAACTGGAGAATTTAAAGAATGCGCAATCAACAACAGAAATGGAAACTTTACTTTGTTTAGTCTCCCTGAAATAAATAAATCACTTAATGTTGAACTTTAGACAATGCTGCAGGAGAGCACAGCGACGAGGTAAAGGGCAAACCCAGCACCTGTGTTAGGTCACCTAGGTGGAACTCTAATCACGTAGTTGTTTGCTTGTGTCTTTTTCCATGCTGACAGAAGACTACACTAACCCTGACCCAGATGGTGGCACAGTGTCACATCCATCTATGCTACAGCCCTAATGAGACAGTCATTAAAGCTGTAGGCAGGCGTGTGCGTGTGGTCAGTGTACTTTAACCACACTGTAAACAGGGCGGCCTCAGATAACCAGGCAATAATGAATTGCAAATGGAGCTCAGCTATTGATCGGTCATTGACAGCACGGGGGTTGCCGATGTCGATGCTTCATCAAGCGGCTCGCTTTTGTGCACGCCAGCCTTTGACTGTGAGCTTGTCACTGCTCTTGTTATCTCAGACGCACCCCGTGCGCTGCCAAGGCCCTAGTCTGACAAAAAAAAAAAAAGCCAATTATTTGACAGGCTGCCTTGATAGTGTGGCTTAACGGGAGTCTTACTGAGCGGTAAAGGGAAGGAGAAGGCCTGGATGGAGCAGGGAGACCTGGTCGCTCCACTACTGCCCTAATCCCCTCGTCATGAGGTGAGCGAGCTGACAGCAAGGGAAATGCTCTGCCCTTTGGTGATGGCTGTATAGAACACTAAGACCATGGAATCAATCAAGCATCCCCTTTAAGACGGCAGGTTTCTTTAAGTAGAGCTGATGCAAAAGCACTGAAATCCTGAAGTGGAAGGAAATCGCAAACGTACGCTTGGCACATAAGAATCATGACTCGCTCACATTTCCACCTCAGGACCTGATCCAGAATAGTGTAAAGGTGTCTTTATACCTAAAACAAATGCACATAATTTCCCAAGACAAAATTTACTCCTTTAGGTTTGCGCTTGAGCTACAATCCTATAATCCATTTCTTCTTTGCTACCTTATCCTTGTAGCTCAAAAGAGCAAACATCAGATATTAGACATGTCTTGGATGATAGAGTAAGTGAAAAAAAAATGTAGCGATTTCCCTTTTGTAAATTCCAATAAGGGGGTAAAGTGCAACTAAATGTGTTGAGACATACCTGTATGCACACGGTAATGGGTCTCCAGCTGGTGTTTGAGGCTGAACTTTTTGCCACAGCCATTACATTCATAGGGCTTCTCTCCGGTGTGGATGCGCTTGTGGCCCTTCAGTGTGCTCTCGTCACGGAAGCAACTCCCGCAGAACTCGCACTCATACGGGTGGTCACCTGCCACACAGACATGGTACAGAAAGTTTAAGGATTTGAGAGAAATCACTAAAAAGTAAACCGTTAACTTATATTCAATATAAAGCAAACCATTTCTCATAAAATAATTCATAAACTACAGTGCTGGCCAGAGGAGGAGAGACTCCCCTGCTGACTCCTGACTCCTTTCAAGATTTTTTTTTGACTCCTGAGCACCATATTAAAAAGATTTTTCTTGCCAGTATTGCCCTTGGTTTGCTCACTAGGGGTTCCGAATCTGATGCCTATAAAGCTGCTTTGAGAAAGTCTTTATTGTGAATGTGCTACTAAAACCCATTCCATTTTCTTATATTCTATTTCCATCCTTTTGACCATATGACATTCAATTTTGTTAAACTTCATTCTCTTCTGTGTTAATTAAATCCCTGCAGTTATGTTTTAATCTGATTAAATTAATTTTAACCTATTTCCTTCTAATTCTATTTTATTTGATTCAATTCTGTTCTATTTCTACACTAGCATGTAGTTGTATTGTCTTGTGTGGTCACATTTTCAGGTGCTACTGAGCAAACCTTGTTTCTAACTGTAATCCCTATTTTATTTATTTTTGTCTATAAAAGTATCAGTGAGCAAAATATCATAATTGTCACTGGATGTGGCTGAGGATCACTAATACCGAATTGTCAACCATCATCACCTACATGGAGATGGCACCAAGTGTGACAAAACAACATCTCATTTACAATTCATCACTCTCTTCTTACAGGCCAAGTTTCATCACAACATTCTCAGCGCCTAGGCGTGCATGTAATGGATATTCACATGTCAATAATCTGGGATATTACGATATGCGAGGGCGCACCGTCTTGCCCTTTGCTAATTGCTTTCCTGTGCCTGACTGCCAGCCGCTCATATATCATTCTGGGTCTGTACAGATGCGCGACGCTGCCAGGCGTGTAATGTTCTCGATTAATGCATTTCGCTACGGCGCCGAAGGTTTAAGTCCTCGCGAATGACCTACGTGTTTCATTATCTGGCTGTCCGAGTGCCACCGTGCCGAGGAATAAATTGCATTTCTCGTTATGTACTGTCATGCTCGGCCTCTCGCCGCTCCTGTTACGAGACAATGTCAATTTCCTCAGACAGGTTAGGAGAGTGACGCACCTAAATGCTCGGCACATTGTACATTCACTTGGCTATTTGGGCTGAAATGTCACTGCTTCTTCGTTCTGTCGAGTTTGCTAGTCTAATAGTAACAGAAAGAATACCAGGAAAGGGAATCAGGCATAAGGAAAAAACAAAGAATGGTGGTAGGGAACAAAATCAATAAAAGTGACAGTCTTTATTTGTCTGCATGAAGTTATCTGTGCCTCATGCTGTAAGACATTCTGCTCTTTCTAGTGTCTCTACTGCAGCACAGGGTGCAATCCATCACGGTCTGCGCTGAAGCTCGAGCACGCGACAGGAATAGTAATCCCGCCAAATTCACCTGCCTTTAATTGTGACTAAGCCCACGCCTCAGTCAAAGACATCTGTGCCGAGCCGAGAGAAAAGCTCCTCACTCTCGGCACCACAGAGTTAAATTCGGTGGCTCACTCCTACGATCAGTACAATCATCTTTAATCTTTATTTGACAGAATAATTGGTGACAGCTCGCACTTGACACTACAGGGCACAAATTCATATATCCAACACAAAGCATTATTTTGGGCTGCCGGCGTTGTGTAAATTCGGCACGGCGCTGCCGTACACACGAGTCGAACTGCTTATCAAATTTCGCAGCGATTCGGGGGCTTGGCACGGCTTAGCTTTGTTAGGAATACATTAAGCTCGGAGGCAGTAAAGATACGAGGCGATAGATCAAGATGCTGCCATCAGCGTCTGTTGCTGTGTTTGTGAGACACGGAAAGCCATCAGGCGCAGACAGTGGAAGAGTCTGGGTGGAGGGGGCATCCGGGAAAGCTTGGGGGCTGCCACCTGCATCCCTGTGCCTACAGGGGGGTTATGTGGCATGCTGCTGTACCTGGCAGGGACACGTGGGTGATGCCTGCAGCCTGGCGCGACCGAGGCTCGCGGCCCAGTTCATTATGCACTAAGCGGCGTAAATCAGGGATCCATCACTGCCAGTGCCTCGGCTGGGCCGCGCCATCAAACACAGCTGCGAACACAAAACACCCACCGCAGATGGAAAATGGGCGCCGAATAAAACACAGGCGTGGCAACAACAACGGAATATTAACGAGGCCCAGCCGGCAGCGGGAGCCTGCGTGGGGAGGGACTGAGGGAGCAGCCATGATGATTAACCCATAATGTATGCCAGCAGTTGCTCACACTGTATGTGAGTGTATTCAGCAGTAATCCTAAAGGTATTTTGTGCCAATATATAAGATAATCATAGGCACTCGCAAAGTCACTCACATAGCAGATATATACTGATCTTCAAACCTACATTTGAGGACAGCTATAAGGACATATCTGATACTAAATTTCGATCAGCCTTCCATTTGAGGAACAATTTGACTCTGAAAGAACGTTATGACCACCGCCACCACCACACAGGACATTAAGGTATTTCTGAGCAGGGACTAAATTATTGGTGAAGCAGGATGCATTTCTGCTCCTAAAGCTAAATATCAGTGTGTTTTTATACCAGTGATCCTTTCTGTAGCATGAGGAAAATATGAATGAGATTAAGATGATCAAAGGAAGACTAAATGAGAGCACTGGCTTGTTTTCTCTGTTTAAAAAAAAAAGAAAAGAAGAAAAAATAAAATGAGACTTATTTTTGGCGCTTTTTGCCTGAGCCAATTGCATTTTTTTCCTTTTCAAATCCCTTGACAAAAGCACCCACATCACATTAAGCGGCGCTTGTGACGGCTCATTGTAATTTAATACACGCCTACAGAGAATTGGGTTCAAAGAAGCGCGACGAGACGCTGCATCTTCTCTTCCCTGTGTCTCTCGTCTCGGTAGCTAAGGACGGCCACTGACATTTATGCAGACTGGAGGGAGCGTCGGTGTGTCGTGTCCGATGCAGCGTCCTCCGCAGATGAGCGAGCTACAGTACCGCACCCGAAATAAGGACCGGGTCGGCGTAACCATCCCGGCTCAGCTCATCTCGCCACCTTCGCTTCAAATATTTATCCCAGGCGCGGTAGCCTGGAGGAGCTCTGACACACCAGCCTGTTATTTAAGGTCAGAGACTGAAAGGTTGGGGAAGGGGAAGGGGTGTGTGTGTGTGTGTGTGTGTGTGTGTGTGTGTGTGTGTGTTGGGGGGGTGTTTCAAGGGAAAATGGGATTCACATAATGGAGGCTGTTCCCTGAGTCACCTCATCTGCTCGTTTGCACGTCAGGCTGCATGAGAGTGGGATGGGCCGCGGTGGACCGCACACACGCGAATAACAGCGCTGTCACAAGCCATCACAGTGCAGGGCCCTTCACTAAATGATCTGTCAATTCGGCCTGCTATTCACCGACGGTGGCGTAGCGGCTGAACGGCACGAGCGATCAAATACCAAAACTACAGTGTGGATCCTGGCTACACTTGGAGAAATACACAAGGTACCATTACGTGATGGAAAATATCTTGAAAGCATCAGCCTCAAGAGTTCCAACATGGAAAGAAGTGGAGGGATTACAAATTCAGTATGTTTACAAGTCAACCCATCAAAGCAGCTTGACTATTTGGGCCATTTTATAAACTAGGGTGCATGTGCATTTTTTATTTATTTGATTTTGGCATAGCTCAGGGAACATCTGGACTGTAAAGCAGCATCTCATTTAACAGTCCAATACTGGATTTACCTGTGTGGGAGCGAAGGTGGCGTTTGAGTGCCGTGTGGCTCGGGAAGGTGCGATTGCACTCGCTGCAGATGTAGCTGCGGACCCCGGCGTGGACCTCCATGTGCTGCTGCAGGGCCGTCTGAGTCTGGAAGCGCTTCCCACAAAGCAGACAGAAGATGGCCATGTCTGATCCTATAAAGTAAAAGGGAAAGAAAAGGGGAGAGTTATAAAACTAGCATAAAAAAATTATTAATGCATTATTCCTTTGGTGTGTTTTTAAACGAGTGCAACCACATCATAGTTTAAGTCAGGAAACAGATACAAATATAAATATAACTTGTGAAATAAGCATACAAAAACTTTGATTCCTAAAGTGTAAACCTTTTATTTTTGCAGTGCATTAACTTTCTTAATATGGGGAACTCACAAATGTCTTTTTTTCCTTTTCATTCAACAACTTACCAACACATCTGTTGATATTCCACAGGTTTTCACTTATTTCTTTTATAAAATATCAAAGTATCAGTGCACATAGAGAATACTCTATGGCCCTCAGTCTCACCAGATTTGAACCCAACACCTGTTTAGCTGTTTAGAGAGAAATACTAAACAGCCATCTATACTATCATCATCAAAACACCTACTAAAGGAATTATTTTTTTCGAAGAATGGTTTCATCTTTCCAGTACTTTCAGAGACTTATAAAATCAATACCGATGGCCCAACACCTTAATTAAGACATGCGTAAGGCACTAAGTATTTTTTCCCCCCATTTTATTTTTGTCACCATCAGTATAAAGAAAATGCTCTTTGTTAACAAGCTTCAAGTAATCAGAATAAAAATCAAATGTACACATCCAAAAAGTAGACCCAGCTGTTTGCCTCAGTCTATAAAGACACAAATAGGCAAGCTCTCTTGCCTCTCACACTCTCTGACACAAACACACACACCACAGACTTTTTCAATTACCAGTCTCTAGAAAACTCTGGGGAAAGAGGGAGTGTTTTGCGCTCGGCTTCTATTTCATCAGTCAATAATGCATCTTTGGGGCAAAGCTGCCACTAATTTAAAAATCTATGAGGAGCCTCGGCATCGTGTTCATAAACGTGGATCAATCAGTAAGAAAGAGACAGAAAATGATGGAGCAACAGACAGACATAGACAGATAGAGAGAGAGAGAGAAAAAACAAGAAGAGAGTGAGCCATGTTCTTAAACCTCAGACTGTGCGGCTGAATTGCTGCTTCTCTGCAAATAAATACTGACAAGGCTTCCTGCTGGCTCTCTGGCTGTCCAAGTCGCTCTCTGCTGTCTCTCTCTCCCCTACTTTGCCGCTTCCTGCTCTTTATGTATCAATGAAAAAAGGGGGCCATTGACTACAGATGATTGTGGCGGGAGCCCCAGCGGCATCGGGAGGTTTGGAAGAGGAGCTGAAGGACAGACCGGGCTCTCTAATGTCATCCGGGGCTGCTTCAAGACTCTGAGCACATTCTGAAAGTCTAAAAAAAAAAATGCCAACACTGGCGTAAGATTTAGGAGGAAAAAGATGAAAGATAGAGAGACAGAGGAAGTGATGGTTTACTGAGGAGAGGGAGGGTGGGGGTGGCAAGAATGCAAGAGGTTAGATCTGGATTCTGGTCTTTGTCCTAAAGGTCTGAACAGGTCGGGGGGGGGACATGTTTGCTTTTCAAATTCCCATCCATCTTGAACCATACATACGTGAGGGCTGATTAGGATAATTATACTTTTCTATTTCAGATCCTTTCTATTATCAGACTATCGAGCTTTCATAGCTGAAATTATAGCTCAAAGACAATTCTGCAATTTGAAGTAAGGTAGAAAGCAACGGCTGGTAATGAATAGGTAGCGCTTTTGCATTCATAACCAAATATGTGTATGTGTGTGTTTGTGCAGACAGACTGCCCTTTCACCCCAGTGCCTAAGCATGTACCGCATGTAATTAAGCAGTGACACAATAATCTACATTCATTCATTTGAAGTGGAAATCTACCTTAACAAATAGAGGAAAATACATGATGTCATCAGGTCTTATGTAGATGTACAATGTAGCTCCATCATTGGCTATTTTATCACGACTGTTCATCAATGGACCAGGGCTACCAATTTTCAATCAGTGACTGATTCATAGTTAGAGCAACAGCAAAGACAAACAATGGAAACATGTACAGTATATAAATTCAGTTTTCAGCCAAACAACCATTAAATATTAATGCTCGTCAATATGAACGTTTAATATTACCAGTAAGTATTTATAGAGTTCAATACTGCTTTTTTATAGAAGTTCTTATTGTGATTTATGAACAATACCAAATTATGGGGAAACTGTATTTAACACACAAATGTATTTTTATTAGTATTATTGAACTTTAATATTGACCTGCATGAATACGACTTACATGGCTGTTTGACTGCAAATGGAATTAATGTACTGTACATTTTCCCATCATTAGTGTTTGTCACCAAATAATTAACGCTAATTACTGATTTGCCATTTTAATGGAAAACAAAGTGTGTGTGTGTGTGTGTGTGTGTGTGTGTGTGTGTGTGTGTGTGTGTGGTTGGGGGCTGGGGACATTCTGACATTTGCATGCTAGTGAACGTGACTGGAAATATGCATTAATGACATGGAATCAATCAAATCCAAAATTTCAAACAAGCATGATAAAAAGAGATACACAGGGCTTAGTCTTGTAACCATACATTCTGCGGGTGGGAAAATGTGGAATGTAGTCCTTTAAATATTAATGTGATTTGCCATGATGTAGAACTGTACATGAAGGTCTACTTTTAATTCCATGTTTGAAAACTATGCAAATGAGCATTTGTCATTTTCAAGTTACCAATCAAACAAATTAAATAAATAAATAAAATGTAATAATTTAAAAACTTCTGAATTCATTAAAATGACTTGTTCTTAGTTTTAGCACTTCTTATACGCTCTGAATTCAGCATGACATTGACAAGCATACAACTGAAAATGAATGTATTACTCACTTACACTTCATGTTGTACCAACTATGTCAAAATGGGGCTTTTGCTGTATTCAACCAAAAGGCTTTCACATGTAAAATAGCATTTTCTGTGTACTGTAATTATTTATACAGCTGTTGATGCTTAAAATCCCTATTATTTTGTTGGCCCATTTTCAGTGAAGCTCTAGCTATGACATGATGCCACAGTAGTGGGTGTCAGGTGCACCAGCGGTGGCCCTGTTCCACATTGTACAAGGCAGAGGGTGGCTGCCAAATCTGCACAGCAACAGATGGGCAACAGTCAGTAATAGTGTGCTTACATAGTGGCCCCCTATTTAAAAAAATCCTTTCAGAAAAGACAGCATCTCAATAACAAATAACTACCACTCGTCCTTTGTCTTTCCAGAAGTCACAGAACAGAGGCGAGCAACCAAGCCAGCAAGAAGTCAATTACTCAGCAGTAATGCTTCCAAATTACACTCTTCCACCGCCGCTTAATATTTTTTCTTGTTATTTAATCAATCTGCGATAGATAATAGGAGTGCTTTTAACAGCTAAAATACTTTTAGTGAAGGCGAGAAGAAAAAAAATTGGGACAGAGCAAAAGGTAGCTGATAAAGCACCCATGAAAAGGAAGTGTGATGTCCATCTGCTTGGTGTTAGCTGGAATTAAGTGTTCCACTGTGAGAAGTTAGGAGAGACAGGAGAAAATGGACTGGCTCTGTGAATCCAAGGTACGGAGACAAAAAGTGAGTGAGAAAGAGAGAGAGAGAGAGAGGAGAAAGAGCGAGAGAGGAGATAGAGATAGAGAGAGAGAGAGCCAGCCACCTCTATTACAGTGTAAAATTGAGTCGGACAAAGTGGCACCTGGACGGAGGAGTGCTTTGCCTGCTGCTGCCTGCTCCTGCTAGAGTTTTGGCATAATTTACCTCCACTCGTGTGTCTATTTGTAAGGGTCTCTTAGCTCTACTTTCACTGTTAAGTTAATGGGCCTGAAGAGCCACTGGCTGTTACTTAACGATGGCTGCACCGTGCCGTTCAGGCACCGCAGAGGAGACATTACATGCGTGCACACACACACACACACACACACACACACACAGCGAATAAATGGAATATGCCTGCTTTGTTTGCGTGATCTATAGTATGCAGTCAAAGGCTATGGCGAAAATTAAACAGCCAGGGGAAGAAAAAAAAAACAAAAACAATGCACTGATTAAATTGAAACATGCGAAGTGGGGACGAGAGATGGAGGCGCTCCGTCTGTCAACGCGATGGGGGGAAGAGGCGCCATGAGGCCGCGTGTGTCATTGGAAAGCCAGCGAGACTGTAGTCAATTAGCTTGTTTTTCATTTCGGCGGTGTTGATGGAAAACAAACTCCTGCTGCTCTGTCTGTCACCCCAGCAGTGGGGTGCGATGTCACCTGTTGCTCAATGAAGATCTCCCCATGATGGCACTGGCGGAGAGGCACGCTGCTGCTCGGATCTATTCCATAGCAAAATCGTGGTATACCAGAACACATGGCTGAAATACATACTGCTTGCTGCAGTTTACTTTATCTGTGATGGAGCTGGCATATAATGAGAATACAAAAATGAATATTAGTAAAGTATTTCCTATATATACCCACTGTACAAGGCGATTAGTATATTCTAATACATTTTTAAAACAGAAACACAATTGTTTAAAGAGGTTCCAGACAAACAATCCACATTTTAAAATAATGCTACCTGTAAATGCTTAACCACTAGGAATTAGTTCATGTTTACAAATAAGCCACATCAATTTTAAGTGGGAGCTCTGGAGCTTTGTTCTTTAAACAAAAATGAACACACACAAAAAATGGAGACTACATTATAATACACAGATTTGCATGAATTCTACAAGAGGTAAATTAAGAATAATGTGTCTGACAGACTTCATTATAACAGTACCTATCCACACAAAAACTTTATTATTTTCTTTCTAATATATATATTTTTATTAAAAGGACAACACACAGACACCATTCTGATTGTGTGATGGCTAGACGACTGGTTTAAAGCATCTCCAAAACTGCAGCTCTTGTAGGCTTTTTGCGGTCTGCAGTGTTCAGTATCTATCAAAAGTGGACCAGGGAAGAAACAGTGGTAGACCGAAGGCTGGCCCGTGTGGTCTGATTTAACGAGCAACTGTAGCTTAAATTGCTGAAGAAGTTAATGCAGCAAAAGGGGGACCAACACAATATTATGCAGGTGGTCATATTGTTATGCCTAATCGGTGTAATACCAGTCTATGACACGTATGTTGACATCATGTTTGATACCAAGCATGTTAGTAGGAGTGTGGTAGGGGGCAAGGCTGTCAGGCTGAATGCTTCAGGCTCACGTACACTTTGGCAGTGTGGTATGCATGCAATTGTGGGAGTGGCCAGCCTGAACAGCAGGAGGGGTGAGGGGTCATGGGGCAGCTGCAAGGTCCAAATGTGGGGTGGAGGACTTGGATGATTGGGGGCACAGAGGGTTTTGGCAGCCTCGCTGAGCTTTGAGAACAATGGGAGCGCAGGAGGATAAACAATATGGCTGACCTGCTGCCAAAATGCCACCTCAATGGATACACACGAGCATGTGGTAGAGGAATAAAACTCACAAATTTACACCGCAACCATCAATTCCCCATTTGTGACTGAGAAGCTCATTAAAGCAGGTGCATTGTAAGTGCTATAAGAGCCACAATTTTAAGATATTCATATTATAAGTTAAAAGCGGACATGAGCATATCACTCAGGGATTCACTTGTTTAAAGCTGCCTGATACTATGCTTAGGTTTTTTTCAGGAGAGAGGGCACATCCTATGCATTTCCTGAAGCATTCATTCATGCAGTAACTCGATTCATTCAGTAACTCGATACTCAATAAAACCTAACACCTTGGGGTTCTTGTGCCATTGCCACAAATTGACCAGCCTGACCAATCAAAGAGAGATGAAGCACACACATACAAACATATACAGCTTTTCGCCTTTTCCTCGTCCACTTCCTATCGTTTTCTACCTGTAACCTGGCACCAAAGAATGTGTTTAAAATGACACACTAAACATGGTACTTATACTAAACCCTCCCAAAAGGAAGATGTAATACATGCTTATGATTGACATGAATATTAAGATATACATGAATACTAAGATATGCATCGCCAGGTAGAAATAAAAAAGCAAGCTTGTGGAATAGGGAACAAAAGGGTGGCATTAAAGCAAATGGCTGGACAGTTATAAAAAACAACAATAAAAAAATTTCAACACGACTATAATTTAACTGTATATAATAAACTAGTTTTTTAAACTAAATTTTAAATGAAAATATCTTATATCCATAACTTTCTGAATAACTTTAGTCTGAAAAATATGACTTCATACAGATTCAGAAAAGAGAAATGTAGCTAATTATGCAATTTTTGCTATTACTGTATTTAACGTTGCTCCCCCGCTCCAAAACTCTGTTACTGTTTGGGTAGACTTTTACTTTCACTTCAGTAAGTCAAATATCGTACATTTTCTCAACTACATTTTGCAAAATCAGTCGTTATTGATTTAGGTGACATGGGCAGCTGACCAAAACAGCATCTTGCTGGGGGCGGCACGTGGCGTCCAAAAAAAAATAAATAAAAAGATTTGTACTGCTCTGAGAATATGTCTTACTTGCTGGGTCATGGCGCGGTTCACCCAGGGCCTCATTCAAGCTAGAACCTCCGTTGGCGCTCCGTGGTATCCACTTAACACGAACGTACAGTTCAGCGTCAGTTTAACAGCAAGCAGAACATTTTAGGAGGAATAAATAATGGGAGAAACACAGACTCTAAGTTGCCACAACACCCGTGGCCCTATTTGCGTGAGAAGGTTTTGGGCTCATGACAATTCATTAGAAGCTTTGATGCCAAATTTTAGCAAAGATGAAGCAGTCTGGGGTTATTCTGAGGTATTCTAACTTCCTTCACAAGTAAATTCAACTGAATGTCACATGACCTTAGCAGGATTTAGAATCACAAGTGATAATTTAAACATACTAATGAGCAGTAATAGTATACTGTATATAAATTACATACCAAAAAGCTGTTGGATTCTCAATTCTGATTGGGCAGAATGGGTTGATTAGGTTTATATGAATGAGCTGTGTATGATTTTTCAATGAATAATTAATTGCAGTCATTGGCAAACTGCTGTGGTATAGAAGTAATAAATGTTTAATGCTTAATACTTCCACATCATTGATTGTTTCCCATAACAGCACACCCCCAAATGTTTTATTCTTTACATAATGTACACTGTATATTCACTGCTATATAGGTATGTCATTCTGAATACTGCTGGTGTCTGATTCTGACAGTGAAAGAGAGAAGTCAGAAAGGCACACAGCAATAAAAAGAGTCAACGCAGGCAGAAGGAAGGATGAAGAGACGTTTCATGAATCTCTATGACAGGACACTAGAGGCAGCTGAGGAGTCAACAGGTACAAACTGTTCCAGCGGCGTTTGTGAGTGTGTGCGTGCTTGTGTTAATGTGATGTGCTACCGGCTCACAGTGACCGGCTTATTCGCCTGCTCACCGAGGCTAACACCTAATGAAGCTAGACTACAGGAGAACCACACGTCTACGTAATCCTGCCAAGTGTCTGGATATAATGTGGTATTAGAGTTGCCTCTGGCTGGAGAGAGCTGGTCTGACAGCTCCGCTCCACATTACAAAGCACACAACAGTAGCAAATGCAGCCTTAATGCATTCAAAATGCATTTCTCTGACAAGGAAAAAAAGCACAAAGAAGAGCCTGAATGAATTGTTTATTGATCTAACAGGAGGAGGGATGGGTAATGGTGTGTGTGTGTATGTGTCTGTGTGTCAGAAAGAGAGCGAGGGGGAGAGAGTGTGACAATAAGAAATAAAAACATTTTGCCTTGTTGCTGTTGCACTGGCTTCGGAGGTTTCTTTCACATGTCAGCAGTGCATAGAAATTGATACAGCTTTCGAGTTAAGCAGCCCTTCATCTCATACTGGGCTCCTTTACAAAACAAATGCTTTCAACAAAAAAAAAAAAAGGAGGACAATACCACCTTCCATTAACACTGAGACAATTACGTTTCTTCACTCAGGGGCATCCAGATTTTTGCACCAATAATAGCTACAGATAATTCATGCTCATGCTGGTCCGCTGTACTCTGGGCATGGTGAGATACACCGCTCACGAACAGATTAATGTCACCAGATGTCATTGTAGATGCCATATTAATTACTTCAAGATAATGCCATGGAACCATATGGTTCATCTAGTGTCCATTTAGACAGAGAAAATGTCTTCATCACTCACAAACCCCACTTGGAACGAAAAGAAAAATTGGCCCGAATAAGTTTGACAGGTGTTGGAAACAGATTCTTCATAATTAACTGAGCTATCGCTGATGTGATTGGAAAGGACAGACTGTAAACAAGTGAGTTCATAAATACTGTATAATGACTGGCCCAAATTAGCCTTCATCCTGTTCTGAATGCTTTATTTGCTCTTCTTTTAGGTATTGTTTATTAGCAGTAGATTCAGCTGCATGATCAGTTTGCATCACATGCCTTTATTTAAGTGAGTGGTTCATTGATTTAAATAAAGAGTTTGTGATTTTTAGAACCCTCTAATGCCTGCAAGCTGAAGTGCAAATTATATGAAATCCGACAAGCCTTTCCTTAAATGAACCCACCGACACTGGTAAAAAAATATTTTCAATCAAACCTCTGACTTTTCAAGGCAAACCGTGAAAGTATGGCTAATTTCCAGTCTGGAAAAATCTCAAAAAAAGTGTCCCATTCATTGCATAGCAATCCTGTGAATCACAGATTTCCCTAGGTATCTTTGAAAGTCCATGAGTATCACAGGTCTTGGAAAACTTTCAAACATTACAAGCTGTTCTTTTAATCTGAGAGATGATCAAGGTTGACTTATGACTCCATGCAGCACACTCTTTTGTAGCACAGTGATGTGCCTTTAGGAAAATTTACAGTACACCGCTAGTTCACATCTAGGGATCGTGTCAAAGCGAAGACCGCAATTGCACCCCCAAAGATCGCAAATCCGATTTAAATCAGACAACACTTGCGGTGTGGCTCCCGGTAAGAAAAAGGATAATTAGTAAACAGGCAGCCTCTCCTTGGCTTCATTGGCATTCAAGCCGGGTTAGTGTGTCACATTTAAAATGCAGCCTGATGAAGTCTACAAAATCAAACCATTTGTTACTCCTATTGAGGAGGCTTCAGGCCAGTGGCAATTAAATTGGAATTAGCGCCGGGGAATGAGATACGGTGGATTCATACCAAGAAGGTGAGCATGTCTGGAGGATGTCTCTTGAAAACTGATGCTGCATGGAGAAGTAGAAGACAACTTTTTTTTTTTTTTTATACAATGTGTATGAATCTAGAAGTCTTTATCTGATGTTTTTCCCCCTTTTAGTTCCACCAAGCAGTGAACACACAACGATAACCCTTATTAAACAATCAGGGATAGAAACAGAAATATGTTTTGCTCAGCTGCACTGACAGTAATACATGGCTGATACCCAGCAGCCTTTCAGGATTTGACATTGTTATTGATCTGTGGTTTAGGAGTAATAGCTGCTGAATCCCTGGGTGTATCTATGTGCATCAGTGTTTGTGTGTGTGTGTGTGTTTAAGCGTGCAGGCGCGTCTGCCTGCATGACAGGATGATGTCTGCATACTGATGCCCCTGCTCCTGTTTTTTGTGTGGAGAGGACAGTGCAGCTTGTGGTGTGCATGTGCGAGCTATTTTAAATGAATAAAGGGGGGGGGGAGCCCCATTTACTTTGCACAGCTGATTGGGCACAATGGAGATGGGGTTACCAGTGGGAGCCTGTGTGTGAACGTGTGTGCTCGGGTGTGCATGTGTGTTGGCGAGCGTCGCGGAGATGGGAGATAAATGAACTGCAAATGAGAAGGAACAGCTCCTGCAGTACAGCTGGCTTCCGAATTGCTTGCTTGCTTGGCTGTGGCAACCACGCGGACGGTTGCCAAGGGTGTCAGCGTTCAGTGTCCCTCATTGGCCACAAGTGAGAGTTACATGGGCTGTAATGCGGAACGAGAGCCAGCAGGGGCCGCTTTGACTAGCCAATCAATCAGTGATGGCTTTGCTTCCCCCCAAAGGATGACAAAACGTCTACAATCTGAGGGCGAAAAATGAACCAAAACAACTACAGAGTTTAATAGCAATGGATTATACAGGTAGAAATATTCTTAAGCAAAAAACTATGCTAACACCTGAAACACAATTTCAACATTCCAAACTTCAGTGACTTTCCAATACAATATCTAAAATGAGGCTTAATCAAAACAGAAACAAACCATTTAAATTACTGACTTAACTCTCTTTTTGCATGCAGTTAATCTACCATCACTCTATGTGCTCTTGTTTGCTGTGAGTGAGGCTGTGTGTGTGTGTGCTCCCTCAGGGTGTGTGCAGAAATGCTCTCTATGCAAGCCCATTACTGGGAAACACATCAGGAGGATGGAAATAAATTACACTGTTCCATCAAATGACAAACTGCCACCGTGAAAAAGATCGGCAGAGAAGAAAATTATGCCAAAGTTCTGTTTTCTCCCCACACTATAAACTGATTATTTACTATTGCCGGTTTGCTCTGACGTTTATAATGCGGCAGGCTAATCTTTAAAACGGTTTAACATGATCTTCCTAAATCAATGCAAACGGATAAGACCTATTTCTAATCCGTTTGACATATCTGATACACGAGCTCCTGTGGAAAGGAATACTGAATTTACTCAAACACTGAAAAACCTTTTTTGGTTCAAAGAGGTGAAAAGTTAAAAATGGCAAACCTGCGTGTGTATACCGTATAACGGTATTAAAGGAAAGCGCCTGCGTCTCGCTACATAATCTTGCTCGAACACCTCTGTAAGGTGCGTATGATTACCATGGACAAGAATTTCTACTGGGAAAACAACAAAATTCAAAACAGGCTTATAAGAAACTCAGTTGGCGGTTGTTGGGGGATTAATAAATGTTGATGCAACCCATTTTTGTTTTTTGTTCATTAATTCTTTACTGAAACATGCTTGAAAATTTTATTCTTTCAGAGATTATTTTTTGTTGTGTAAATAATATTAGACTAAAAAAATCTTTGGTAAGAAAGTTCTTCATGCAAGTTGTGCCCTACAAACCTTGCTGTTGGCATGTAAAGTGTATATTTAAGAATTTATGTCACCATGCACTTAATAGTCATTACTACTCTTAGTCCCTTAGCTTCTAGTCCCTTTGTGTATTTCCAAGTGAACAGGTTTTCAAAGCTTTTCTTTCAATACATTAAACTTGTCTTTGGTAATTACACTTTTATACATTTATAATGGATCGACATTAGGGTCCAAAGCACGAAAATCAATGCCAAGAGATCACTGGTCTTTTTTTCCTCCCCTTGTACTGATTGGTGTGTTGTGAGTGATAACAGAATCCGGTGCCCGGCTGGTGTGTGTGGACGAACCACAATAAGCTGCAGGTGATAAATTTACACGGATGGAGGAAGGAGAGGGAGTCCGGATAAAAACAGTAGGTTCTTGAAAAGCAACCCAATCTCATTCTTATAACTTGCTCATTTCAGTGTGTTCATTTTTGGCTGTACTCTTACTATGTTTAAGAACCTTTGCCCGAGGCTCATAAACGTTCATAAACTTGTGTAAATGTTCATAAAGTGGGAACCAGAGACACCAAATGGGTGAAATGTAGCCAAGGGGTCTGGGAATTTCTTTTTTATCTAAATGCAGCCAAGGTACACAAGTCATTATTATAATAGCTATTATATTTATGATTAAGTTCTTATAGTTCTGATGTGACTGGTCCGCTGAATTAGATGGCTTTAACTCCAAACATCTAAAATCAGATACAAGTTGGTCTATAAGTAAAGTCAGTTTGTGTTCTGTCCATGTAAACATCAGAAATATAATGCTTTATGGCTCTAAGAAATTGCCAGAATATTAAACATATAAAAAAATGTATCTAATGGTTGAAATTAAGCTAAGGATCTGTGTTGAGTCAATCTGTGGAATTTGTATTACAGTTTAATGGGTCAATGCAAAAAATGTTTGAATAACCCTTGGTTCAGGGGAAAGATCTGAACAGTTTTGGTACATATAGCTATAAAAGGAGACTTTCTTCCCTAGATAATAATCTGACTAGAAGCCTGGTGTTGGAAGTTATTCCTCCCCTTCCTTCCCATGCTTTATTCGCACTGGCCATCTGGACAGCGGGCAAACAATGTGGCATGGGCTGTGAATAACTGTCCGTGTTAGTCATAGGCTCTTAGCCGACCTTATGCATCCTTAATCTTTTTACTTTCGCAGGGGCCAAATGACCTGAGCACCTTTTCTCACTGGCCACTGACATGGTCTTTCCCACTGGACAAAAGGCTTTAGGCAGCCCCCATTTTGGCTTACACCCCCTTCGCTGTCATTCAACCACTTCCCACCATTACACTGATATTTCTTCCGACTGACGGAGGGCGGCACTTGTTTTTGAAATAGCAATGATGAGAATGGGACTGTGATGCCGAGCTGCTACAATAAAACCCTGGATAAAAAAAAAAAAAAGATTTGGCAGTGGAAAAATGCAAGGCATGATCCTGTACTGAATACAAAACAAAACACAAAAAGAAGGGAGTAGAGCTAATCATATTCAAATACATTAAGTGCACCATGGCCAAATGACTTATAAAGATAAAGCTATTAGGTATAACAGGAATGGCATGCTTCTCCCCAGCTTAATGTAGGCTTTTGTGGTGCCTATTAGAGAAAATGGGGCCGAGGAACAAGGCACAATCGCCGTCCTGATGGCTGCAACAAGTTTGGTTTATTTGGCCAGGCCAAGGAGTGGTGCATTTTAAAATGAGTGCTCGGCAAAGCTACCAAGAGCCATGAGCATGAGTGAAGGCACTCTCTGTAACTGGAGAGGCTTAAATAGAAAAATGGATGCTAATCAACATGCTCCATAAATTGGAAGCTGGTGGCATTACAGAGCAGCAGTGTCTTCTCTGCAGCATAACTCTAGGGCACCGTAAACAAAATAACAGGAATAAAATGGCAAATGACAGACGCAGTTTGTCTAAACAACTCGCTGTTATAAACAAGGACATTTCTTGTGCAAAACAGGGTCATATGTAGCACACTGGGTATCAGCATTTAAGCATTTGTAGTACAAACACTTTATAAATATTCCTTGTGTGTTCACAGTGGCTACTGTACCATCAATCATTTTAGCATTTACTGTACACAAATACATCTAAGCAGATTAACCACACTGTCCACTGTAACGCCAAACCAAACATATCCTAAATATTAGTTTATCTAGTAGCTTCAAGCAAGCCAGGGCAAAAGAAAAAAAAAAAAGAAAAACAAGGAATCGGAGCGGGAGCCCCATATTTTTCCCCCAAATAGTTGACGGTGAGCGACCATCTCAATTAGGCTCGGGTCATTTTCCACATGATCTCCGAAATGTGTTTATTCAGGGCGGCCTGCCACTGACCTTGAAGACAAACCGTCAACCGCAAAGCCTTTGTGAGGAAAGAAAAAGACTTTATTTATAGATCAGCTGAGTGTCGATCAAGCTGCATCAGAGCTCTGGGAAGAGGGGCCTAGGGAGAATGCTTTTGAAGCAACTAATATAGCGGTCTGCCTCCATCACTTCAACCCTTTTTAATCCCATTAGAAAGCCAATTGATTTAGCTTTGCGGGCACACGGCACGACAGACGTTCTTACCGGCGGGGAAAAAAGAAGAAAAAAAAAAGAAAAGAAGAAAAAAAAAAATAAAAACAACGCAAAGAAAATCCTTGGTGGAATCAAACAATAAAAACATGAAGAAAAAGCCTGTATTTGCCAGGAAAAGGCATTCGAGTAGAGACACTTAAAGATACGACAAGATGAGGATTCAAGAGCGTACCACTTGAAAAAGAATAGGAAAAAAAAGAAGACAAAACTATCAGTTTCCAAACATAGGGAAAGCATTTAGTCTGAAAACTGCAAATGTGTTGTGATGGCTAGTGCTTTCATTGAGTTGGAATCTAATTAATTTCTGTTTGATAGTGGAGGAGATTCGCCCATTGGTTTGTCATTTCTCCTGTGTGATAACACCTGGTAATTTACTGTCTCAATGGTAATGAGCTTTTAAAAGGGCAAAGGGTCCCAGGAGCTCAAACACATTTCCAAATGACTGTACACTTTTTTTTTTTTTTTAACCACACCTCACACACGCACAGGTTTTAACTCACTGAACAGCCAATCTTCCACTTTAGGCCAAACCAAATCCATTAGTCTGACCAAATGTTTTACAAACAATCACTTTTTTATTTTTTATTTGAAATCCGTTTTTTACAGACGTCTAAATGACTAAAATATAAATATACTCAATACAATCACAAAAGCAAACAATGTCCCATTTTGATCTCATTTCAAGTGTGATTTCAAAATGATATTTTTTTTTTTTTTACTGAGAAATATACCTTAAACCTAAGATATTTTTAAACAGATACATATCATTTAATTAATTAATACAAAAAATTACAAACTTTTTTTTTTCTTTCATTCATCAATCACCCCTACTTGAAATGTACATTTTTTCCCCCTTTCTATTCCCCTCCTTTTCTGGTGTATAGCAGCAAAGAATTAAAAAGATTGTGTAATATTTGTTGTTTGAGATATAAATAAAAAAAATTAAAAAAGATTTTACATTGCCCTCATTATTAACGGATTGTTGGTCGGAAATGGTAAAAAGTTATTTGAGTAGATATGACTGTTTTTACTCTTCATTCTTTTAGAAAAGATGTTCTGGTTTCACTCATTTCCACTCCGCACTCAGGATACACATGATTTATTTTTTAATTATCCCTACTGTTACATTCCTTAATTCTCCTCCTTGGCCTTCCTGGCTTTACAAATTACTGCTAAATGTATTTCAAATTTTCAAGGAAGATCAAAGTTCTTGATGTGGCATCGTGTAGGAATCAGATAAACACCGATGTGCATTAGAAGCTGCAGACGAATTGAATCAATGGGACCTCGCAACACATTCAACTCACACTCTTTGTCAATATATGTCAAGGCTTCTGTCATCATGTTTAATTACATTTGCTCTGTTAGCCGCACAGACTACAGAACATTATTAAAACACTGATTCATATTCATCTATGTTCATATTTGTACATATTGTCTGTGTATGCGTCACAATGCCACTGAATTCACATCACAGGAAAAGATTTCATTCAATTTCATCCTAAAGCTTAAAAGTATTCTGTGCTTGGAACTTGTTTAACCATTCCACTAGCTCTTGCTAGAAACTGAGCAGAATTTCATCATCGCTGTCATTACATGAAATATACTTTTAACACATCAAGCATGTAGCTTTAAGGAAAATCTAAAAAAAAAAAAAAAAAAGAGGACACTGAAAGAAAGGACAATTGCACTGCCGTTGTCTACCAGCAGGGGGAGCTACATAAGCTTGTCTGACCTCAACAGCTTTGACCGCATCAGTTAGAAGTTAGAAGAGAGCAAGAAAGACCTCAAATGACCTCTTACTGCATGGACACTAAATACAAATGTGGCAGGAAACTAAATTAGTTAAAGCCATTTAGACATCTATTAGAGTCAGATTTAACATTTAGACATTTGGAATTCAAATCCAAACAGATTTTAACATGGGGGAGAAAATGTGAACCGAGATATCCAAGGAGAAATATTCACGCTTTTTTATTTGCAGCAGGAAATCAAAAGACTCAATATCTTTCCTGGCGCTTGACTTACTAAGACGGGGCAAAGCTCTGAGAATCCGCTCTCTCACTAATGTACATCATAAATTATGAACAGCAGGCACATTCAGGATGCAGCGTGCAATAACTAAAGCGGAGAGGGCTGTAAAAAAAAAAAAAAAAACACGCATCCACTGATTTCACACACGCAGTACAAACAGTACACAGTACACACAGTAAATGGAGGCAGTTAAGACGCATGCTAGCAAGTCAACCATCATTTTGGAGCTCATTCCTCTGGAAGGAACTGATGAGCTCCATGTTTCTCACTCACTTGAGGAATGTGCAGCAGACAACACATCGTCAGAGCAAGATGGGTGGCAAAATTCAGGCCGGCTTCGCGCCAGTGTGTCTTAACTGGCTTCAGATGGATACTTGGACTGAATTGGATTAAAGCACTGAGGTTGCTGAGTAAGTAGATACTGCATTCCTGGGAAGAGAGAAAGGGCTTTCTTGGTGTTTTTTTTTTTTTTTTTTTTTTTTTTAAAGACCACTGGCCTTTCACCCCTGCCCAGAAACTCTCTTAAAGGTTAAAGGATAATCCAGGTCCGATGACCACAAAGACAGGACCCTGAGGGCCAAGGACTTGCACATTTTCTGAATTACAGCGTCATCCAGAAGCCTGACTGACCACACATCAAAGGGCTTCCAGTGCAGGCTAATGGTAGCTTTGCCCCACTTGTCAAAGTTCAGCAAATTGCCAAACCTATTCCATCTTTTCTCTTTCAGAGACAGGGTGGGGGTAGTAGACATTGTGTCCTAGATTTTGGCCAAAGCTGAACGCTTTAACAGTATACACCACAGCGAATAAATGAGGTAACTACACAGTTCCAGATATAAACACTGAATTATGTCACGTCGCTTATTTCCATTTCCACATGCACAGTAAGCGTCTTTAAGTGGAATCCGGGGACACCCACGGACAAACAAAATTTTTCTTTTATAAAATTATTATGCAACGTTATGCATGAATTCCATTATCCAACCCACCATGAATCAATATATAGCCAGAATATCAATATACCTGCTAAAAGAGTTTGCAAAATAAGTTCGTGCCGAGGGGAGTCTGCTTTTTATTAAGGGTTTAAAACTGTAACTGTAAAACTGACTGTAAAAAGCATGAAAACCCTTGATGTATAGCAGAACTAAACTAATATCCGTTTAACATTTTCTTAATAACTACGAAATAAAGCAAACACATGCTAATATGCAATAGCATCATTGTGCACTTTATGAAGCAAAACAGTTAAGAATTTACAGCCTTATAACTTTCGCTTCACTTGCCCGCTTCGTTCAATACATTTTATGTCAATCCACTTTAAAAGGGAAACTCTGTAAATTTAAGACCCACATGCTCTTTAAAGGGGAGAGAGAAAGAGAGAGAGAGAGAGAAAGGGAGAAAAGTTGTTTAATTGACATTCCCTTCCCCCATTTTCCCATGGTGAAGAAGAAGAAGAAGAAGAAGAAGAAGAGGTGGGAGGGGGAAGAGGGTTTGTGCAGTTCTTCTCCTGGCGCTCACTGTACAAAAGGAAGCCGATTCGAGGATGAGATGACCCTATGACCCCTGGAGCCGCTGAAAGGTTCTCAATGGCACAAATCCCACATAATCAATCACATTCCAGAGTTGGCGGTCAGCGGTGGGCCGCACGGCTTGCCCCCAAAGCTGGACTGTAAACAGACACCTTTAAACTCTCCTTTCAATCCAGCATTCCTCCCTGTCTTCAGGAGCAAAGAGACTTAAAAACATTTTCATTTTGGATGTCATTCACTAAAGTCATAGGAACAACCATATGGTTTTTAAAGGGGGGGGGTGGCAATTTATTTTCTTAAGTTGCTAGTAATAATTATTTATGTGGGAATTAAGTACTTCTGCCTATTGAATATTTAAGTAAATAATGTTGAAAAAGGTGCACTAGCAAATACATACACATATTGTTAGAAATGGTAGTAAAAGTTATATACAATATTTAGCTGAAATTAAAATATCTAAATTAATGATTAATAAGTATTAGTTATTTATTTATTGATGATTAATTAATAGGGTATTATTCTCAAATGTTAGTTGCATATAGCATATTCCTACATAAACAATTTAGCTTTTGCAACCATAACTTTCAAAACAGTTTAGGCTCTAACATGAAAGAAATTTACCAAATGTTACATAAAGTATTTATTAAAACATAGGTGGTTACAATGCTGCAATATAGAAGAACTAGTAGTTAAGATATATATATATAGAAAAACTTTAATATTCAGTAAATAGTTACCAATTAAAACTATATATTCATGCTAATCATGTAGAAAGCAATCAGCCACCCCAATGCTCCACGTTTATGACGGCTCAGCAATCAATAGATGGACAATTTAAGTGATAACTTATCTAACTTTTCATTTCTTCAGCTTTGTGTGACTTGTGAGTGACCAGGTGCCATCTAACAAAACAATCCCAGTCTTAAGAAACCTGCTATTAACTGATAAGAGCAAGCCTGCATGGTGCAATGGTTCAATCCTGAGTTCAAAACTTAACTGAAGCCATCAGAGAGACATACAGAGAAAGCTGAATTGATGAAGAAAGTTTGCTCCTAATTTCTTTTCCTTTCTTTTGACCTGGCATCGTACTAATTAACACCAATGGCATGATTATGAAGCCTTCCACCCTCAGGTAACGAGCGCCACCTCCTTGCCCAAATTGGCCAACATGAAAACCATGTCACTAAGCAACCGGACCTGATCGTTTCTTTGTTTGAGGTGAAAGGTTGGAAGTGTTCACACTAATCTTGCCGTTCACAATTAAGTAACATAAGAGTATGGTTTCCCCTACAAACACCCCCCCCCCCCCTTTTTAACACTCTACTTTTGAGAAACGAACAAAGCGAAAATCCCCATCGCTAATGGAAAGGTATTTGCACTGTAAATTAAAGGGGTCTGCGTTTTTCGATGTATTATACCGATCACTTCTGAGATGTCTGCAAACAGCTCAAATCTAATTACAGGGGGAGATTTACTTGAAATGCCTGGGAACAAAAGGAGCTGGGTCCATTGTGGAGCTTCGCTGTTGTGCCTCCAGTGAATCCTTTTCTATTCAGGCACTCATGGCACGGGGGTTAATCCATTACAGAGATACTTCAAGGTGGGAAACTATCACAAAAGCACCTCGGTGTGTGCATGCTTTTTTTATTCTTTTTTTTTTTTTTAAGCATTTCCTGTAATAATTTTCAGTGCCTCTATATCTTACCTTTGGCATGCTAACCAATTAAATATGGCTACTAAGATTTCTGTTGCAACATGTTGAGGTGTTGAGGGGTGTTAATGCTTGTTCTACATGGGATTGAGGCTGATTGCAGCAGGGCAATGTGACACTTGTCTGGCTAAGATGCTGAGCAGATCGGGAGATTCCTGCTGGCTTCTATTTTGCGCCATGTGAATCGGTGGACCGACAGGAGTCCATAATCTCTGCACAAAACTTTCCTTCTCCCTTGGACATGTGCTGCTGTCCCTCGCACTGCTCCTCAAAAGACCTCTCATATAAGGATTCTCTTCTAACCCTTGGATTTAGAGATCACTGTTTGCTGTCAAATCATTGCCCAGAGACAATATTGGCCATCATGCAGAGATGCTACAAAAGATTTGATGCCACTATGGTGCTCGCTAAGCGGGGCCAGAGAAATCACAAGCAGCATGTCGGTGGTGGGTCTGGGGAGGCTTCTTTTCACATTCCCAAGCTGAACACACACCCAGGCTGCATCCAGAATGCAAGAGTCAGTCAATAAAGGAGAGACTCATTGTGGGAATTTATACGTTGCCTAATGGCTAAACATTCTTGCCAGCAGATGATTACTTCTGGGTGTTGGCTGCACGTCTGCACATGGTATCTATCAGCCAGCTGAGCATCTAAGCCACTGGAAAACTCATTTAGATCCTATCTGGGGAAAAAATTAGTTCGGAGAAAAAAAAAAAAAGAGAGAGAGAGCGAGAGAGAGAGAGGCAAGTCTGGTCTGCACTTGATTTAATTTGGTCACTGATACAGCAGCCAAGCACTTGTGCTGCTCCTTATTTTTTGGGACGTAGAAATACAAAAAAGAAAGCCTTCATGGACGTAAGGAAGCAGACACTCACCACTTCAAAGCACTTACGTATTATTCAAGCTACTCAAATTGAAGTTGCACCATTCAAACAGACCTTTCACATCTCATCATTTCATCTCAAAATATTTGTGAATATTGATGCTTATAAAGCTCTCAAGAGCACTGGGTCAAAAAACTAATGCAGAGGCGAGGAATTTGGGTCTGAAAGCCTGGACTGTGCCACCTGTTATCCACTTGAACACTTGAAATGAAATAGTCCGACTCATGTAAAGCATTTGCTGAAGACATTTAGCTTACTGACTCCCATAAAGGATGACACCGAGTGGCATAATTACAACTCCACTTCAGAGAGCAACGAGAAGAGTGGATTCTGACTGTAAGCATACAGCCATATGTGAAGAGTGCGACGGACTCAGACAGATGGGCCCTCCGCTGGAGTGGGGGGACAGCTTGCACGGTAATGAATGTAAAATGAGATATGGGGATAGAGTCTGGCATGGCTAATAAGTCATTTAATCATCGGCAGCTGACCAGCACATGGACACTAGTTTTGGCGCTGCTTTTGCTCTGGGATCTTGATCAGCGACGAGTTATTCCTATACAAAATATACCAGTTAAGCAGCATTGTGTCCCACTCATATAAAGGCTGACGCCAAACTTACTTAGAATGTAGCATTTCAGATATCCTTACTGTTGTATGTAAAATACATAATTCTGTTCGCTAAACCATAGTACTACAGAGGTTTCGATAAACCTGCCAGACCAAGTTGCTTTAAAAAACGTTTTCCATTGTTGGTTCTGAAATTCAGGGAAGACCACGATGACCGTGAAGCGCATCCAGAATGCAATTCTTGCCGCGGTTTATTTTTTGGTCAAATTTTCTTTCCCCAGTAAGCAGGTGCCTTCTGTAGATGCGGACATTAAGGCAGTTGCATCAAGATTGGAATGCAGCTTATAAATGCTTTCCAAACAAAGATTTATTTTTTCCCCATGTGCTCTTCAATGCCCAGGTTTGTCTTCGTACCAACTTGCAAAGATCAACTCTTGCACAAGCACCCACATTGTGTTGTGCAACTTTAATGCTCTGACAAGTTAATAACGTCACAATTAACTAAATGCTTAACAGACGCCCTGTTTGCTCTGGTGTGATTGAGATAATGGACATGTATGACATGACCTCTGTTTACCAGTGGCACAGACTTTATTTATGAGTGACAGCCTCAGGGAGACTGAGAGGATGGGGGTCATTTGGGGTGCTGGGGACATGATTAGAGAATATTTTCAGACAGGGTGGAGGGGGGTGAGGTAGTGGGTGTGAAAGAAACAAAAAAAACAAAAAAAGGGGGAGGAGGCACTGCTTTTTCTCTTTTCACCACAACACAGGCGTGTTGTCCTCTTGCTTTTCTCTCGCTCTGTCAAAACTATTTCTGGCTTGAGAAAGAAAGTGTTTACTCTGTGGCCCGGTTCGTTGGAGTCACGCCGTGTTCCCACCGAGCAAATCCACTGTTCCCTATCCAAAATGGTTTGCATATTTTCCCTGTAACACAAGGCTTAAAAAGGATGAGGGAGAAATCGAGAGGGGGAGGGGACGCTGCTATTATTACTGGATTTACATGCAGTCAGCTGCTCTCCCCGTTTACGCAGCTTTTCTGGAAACAACACAGAGGATTCTCTCTTGAAACTGTCGCTGTTCAAGAGGCCCAGCAAACAGTTCTTGTAGCCCAAGTTTAAACAGGGAGCTAAAAACCTAACTGATTAATCGAGGTTCTGAAGGAGCACAGATTCACCAAAAAGGCCCCAGTTAGCAAACACCGAGGGGTTTCCTGGTCTGTTCCACCTGCTCAGGGTCACACCAGCATTGTTCACAGAGGTTCCAAAAACTATTCATAGCCACCCACGCTGTTCGCCTGCCACAGGAAGCCTAGAACTTTCCTCCCATATCATATGAACCTCTCAACACTTGAGTGTGCTAAACTGAGCTCTCTGCTACATATCATATCTCAATGCTAAAACAGTTAGAACAGTTTCGACCCAACTAAAAATTAGATCAATACAACTAACTGAAAGTGCATAGCTGTACAACAATAAAGCCTTTATCAACAGTCACAAAACAAATAATTTTTTTGTATTCTGAACCCAAGAGATAAGAGAAGTAACTTCATATTGAGCTCTGCCCTTCAAAGTAGGTCAACTTCGAAGCAGCGCTGGAGCTGTGCATCAACAACAGCACATGATGTTTTTCTCTCAAAGTCCTGGCACCAAACACTACTAACTATTTTGGTGCCTTAACTAGGCACTGTCTTAAAGGCCCAGAGTACACAGACGTCAGAGCAAGCGACACCTAGCCAAAGAACGGTAGCCGCAAACAACCGGTGCAGTTGCTGGCCAGATTATGTTTAGTTTGATCAGTTGTGCCATTTTTAATGGTATTTGGTTTCTGAAATGAGATTAGATTCTTGCATAGGCACCTTTTGCACTGGTTACTGGAATAGGATTGAACAGAAATTGTAAGTTAAAGGTGTAGTTCACAGCAAAACCTAATTTGAACAAGCCTCACTTTACCCCAAATAAGTGTGCCAAGATAAAGTGAGACTTCCATTGTTTGTTAGCAACATTGCAGAGTTCTTGCTCTTCATGAAAAAACAAAACAAAACAAAAAAAGCAACTGATCTATGCATAACCATTTTCTCTCACAAATTGAGTGAAAATCAACACAAAGATCATCCCAAAAGCTCTTAAAAATTTTTTTTAGGTTTTTTTTAATGTTATTAGATTATATAACTGCCCACTTCAATTAAATGGCTTCAATCCAAACCTCAATAACTTAAAAACATGTAAGGCCATAAATCTTTAATAAAAGGCACAACAGCCATACTATGATTCAATTTATTGAAGTAGGTTAATTTTACAAAATATAACTCCTTGTGAGGTTACAGTTGGATAACTTTTTCTTTCTTTGACCAGCTAAAGGTGAAAACCAAAGCAGCAAAATGTGTTGGCTCATTGACCACATTTGTGATGAACAATTTAAAATCCAATAAAGATTTAAAGAATTAAATCACATCATCAGGACTGCCCTATGAAGGTCGGCTCCTTTCTTTTACTCTGTAGTATGACAACAGCTGAATTCTCTGATGTCAACACCACATGCTGAGAACTACAATGGTGTCCATTCAACATCTGGTGATGCCCATGGCATCAGAAAGCTGGCAAAATACACTGCTGCGAGGTGTTTGTTCTAACATGCTAACCATCAAAGTACGGCTTTCGTTCAGCGTTTTCTTACTTAACACGTTGGCGATGTAATAGAATATTCACAGAGCATGATCCGAGAGCAGATGGTGCTGATTTCAAAGTCAGTGGGAAAGTAATTATTTCTGAAAATAAGCTATTAGCTATTGACTTTGTTGGGCAGCCATTAAACTAGTGCCAAACATGTCAACTTTTCCATGAACGACTTGAAGGATCATGAAGGCTTTTCCAATAAACCAGTCATAGGAGCCAATCCCTTTCAGCAGCAGTGGCTCTGATAACATTACAGGAAATGACCGTTGCTCTCTTCACATCTATGGCCTTTAGCTAGAATAGCTGCCAAGTTGAAAACTGAACCCTGTATGTTTACAACGGTATGAAAACTTTTGCCCTCATAAACAGTACCTCTAAGCTGGCAGTCATTAACTATTTATAAAGTGAGCGCAACAGCGGGTTACATATCCACTAGTGAGCATGTGTGTGCATGTGTGTGTTTGTGTCTACAGGGGTGGGGTGTGTGTGTGTCACAATCACACCAATCCCCTGTTTACATGCACAATTATGCATGGCAGAGAAAGGAAGGTATTGGCAAAGAGAACAAAAAATTGCTCTTCGTGTCATAGGATTTACACCATCACTAAACTAATAACACACTTCAAGGGTGCACAAACATATGGGGAAACATCTTGAGAGACTGGGGGCGTGTGTGTGTGGGGGGGAGCGGTTGTATCAAACTTGCCATGCGTTATAGCACATTCAAAATATAAGCCTGGTAGCCACAGAAGAGTGCCTCACTGCTGCTCAGCTATCTGGCAGAAGGACAAAACTCACCACTCGTAATTTTTTCTTTTTTTCTTTTTGCTCCAGACTCCAGTTCTAAATTTAGCCAGGCTTTCCGCTGTTATGCCTCTCTAATCGTTAGCCCTGTTTAACCCCTCTGTACAACGGCCATACTAGTCAAAGCCCTCTGGAGGCTCGGTATGTAAAGACAAGCCGGGCCCTTCCTGGGATCTGGTAAGGCAATAAAAGAAGCTTGAAGAAAGATGTTAAAATTTGAAACCATTTAAATAAAATGAAGTTACAGTACATGCACAGACCTGCTGAATTTGCATAGAGTTCCCATGCAAAGTTAAAGCTTAAATTCATAATTTCTATAATAAATGTAATGGAGGCACACGAGATGATCATTTCGAATGACTTGCCATGAGTTTTACCTATGATTAGCCTTTTCCACTTCCCACTAAAGGAACGATATATCTATAGATATCGTAGTGTACAATACAAACAACAACTGAATCATTGCTGCAGTTTGTGGCCCCACAAAACTGAAAATAATTATAGATTAAGATTCCATAGGAATTTTATATCAACATTAACACATTTATATTTTTTACATGCAACAAGTTTTGCCAATTCTGCCTGCAGATTCGGAATGAACTGCTTATTTGTATACTAAACAGAACAGAGTTTTATATTATTTGGAATCCAATACAGATTTTCGTGCATGTGTGGAGCATGTGTCCACATATTCAGGTTTTTAATAGTGCTGCTTGTGGTTTTTTTTTTTTCCATTTAAGCAAAATCTCATCCTAGTGCGATTGTTGTGGTCACAAACTTCTCGTCATTTTCCATTTAATAGAGTTGCACAGCATTTCAAAGTTGCTTGATATTCAGGAGCAAGGTTCAAAATAACATAGAATGGACACATTATTTGTAACAATGAATTCTAAATGCTGATTTAAGTATACACAATGGACAGCTGACCATAAGATTGATGTTTTCTTAACCGTCCGCTCCACATTTAGTCCCCTTTTGATATAATAACCTCCTTTCCTCTAGAAAGATGTTCTACTAGATAGTGGAGTGCAGTTGTAGAGATTTATGCTCACTCAGACACAAGGGTGTTAGTAAAGTCAGGCACTGATAGACATTGAGGAAGCCTGGGGTGCCGTCATCGCTTCAATTCCTCCCAAAAGTGTTCAATAGGGCTGAGGTTAAGGATCTATAGTAGGCCACTCCAGCCCATGTAAACCATATCTGGAAGGAGCTTGCTTTGTGCAAAGGGGTATTGTCATGCTGGAACAGGTTTGGTTCTCTTAGGAAAACTGAATGCTATCATATCCAAAGACATCCTACAAAATATTGCGTGCCTATAGCATTATAGTATTATTTGGTATTAGTGGAAAAACCACATATGGGGGGAGTCAGGAGTCACAAGATAAATTTTGGATCATATAGTATACATTGAGGTCACATTATTTTGATGCTCATTCTATTGCCCATACACATTCTTACGCGATCATTGTGTTGCACAAGCAGAGCACCATAAATCATGCAAATATATGCAGTAAAACACATGCAGATTCTGACACGAAAACAAATTAGTGACAAAATTATAATGCTGTTTAAATAATGCTGTCATTAATTTTTCAATCAGGCATACATTTCATTTATATTAATCTATTTTGACTTGGGGTTTATACAAGCACTTTTTTATTCTGATTACACTATCATTCCTATTATTGTTGGGTTATTAGGCTATCTATAATTACTTTGGTGTGTTAGACTATGTACGTGTATGTATGCACGTCTGGGTGCTGGAATGTTCTCCAACGGGCAGATAGCAGAGTCTGTTGGTAGGGTAAAGGGTCGGCCCATGGCAGGATCCCAATATACTAGAAGCACATGCATCAACACATCAATAAATCCCTCCACCTTCTACCCTCTGACTCACTCTACCCTCACCCAGTGGCCTAGCGGAGGTCATCATTCCTGAGATGGCATCACGTCAGCAGATATTCTGTACTGATGCCAAGCCGTCCAAGCAGACTGGGGCGGTGGGGGTAGCGAGAGGTTAGTGACACACCGCATACTGGCATCTTCCGGGAGGTTTCCTTCATATAACAATGTTATTGTGGGAAGTCTAATAAAGAAGCCCAGCCCAGCTAAACTCGTTTAAGGCTATTCTGTTCTTGTCCCCTATAACTCTCCTCTTCAAACCAATAAACAACAAGGGGGAGCCAGCAAACAAATGATAAACACCCCAACCTTTTTTTTTTTTCAGGACGTGCTTGTCTAACAACTGGCATGCCAGAGAAGAGTCCAGGCTCATCTCACTTACACAGATGACCATGACTTGAGAATTGTATCTGTTTATAAATACTCTTTTCTGCCTGTATTACATTGCTCAATGCTTTCTCATGTAAACACGCTTACAATGGTTAGGAACTACTAGAAAGCCCATTAACCTAAAACTAACACTACACTACAATGTAGCATTGAGAATGTAAGTAAGACTTAACCTGTTTCAAGAGTGAATAATGGATAAAATAAACAGAGCTAAATATCCTGGCATTGGTAAAACCTAGATAACAAGATACTACCCTAATAAACACACAGAGTTAGCTAGTATCGTTCTAACCCAAACTAGCTTGGTTACCTGAACCCCAAAAAATGTAATTATAATGTAATGTGTTAATCATGATAATGATTATAAAAACTGCCAAATAACTAAATTCAGACCAAATATTATTACTTGGTTTCTGTTAGTGTTCAGTGTCCAGTACAAGGCTGAAGAGGGAAACACCCATATCTATAAGCACTGGTGTGGTGGCACTTCAAACATAGATAAATGCTTGTGAAACGGTGTAGGGGACAATTTCTGACCTGTATGAATCTGTCTGTGTGCTTCCAGATCTTCTTCTTTCTGGAACTGAGCTCCACACTGGTCACACACGATGGCCTTCTCTCCAGCTACACACACACACACACACACACACACACACACACAAAAAAAAGCAAAGTTGACAGTATTTAAAAATCATTAGTATTTTAGGCATGGTGCAATAATGCATAACATGGCAACCCTTGACACAAGTTCTCTCTATTAGTCATGGTCATAAAATGTGGACGTGCAAAAGTGTCGCAATCGGGATCCAACACAGGAACTCCGTCAGGCTGCTGGCTCTTGTGTGTTTGATCAGTGGGGGTTATTAGGGGTCAGAGCTCTCCTATTTGCTACATTCTTTCATTTGCTCTCTATTTCAGGTGTAACAAAGTGAGAAACTTGATAATGATTATTATTAGCAATATTAATATTATTAATACGGCCTGCTACTTTTCCAGTACCCTATCTGATGATTACATTACCACAGCAACCAAAACAGGAAGCTGTAGTCAATATAACACAGTGGAAGTGAGATGAAGCCAAAAGCTGTTTCACAACCATTATGAAGTTACAAAACATACTGTACCCTCGCGTGAGACAGGAAGAAACACCTTTCAGTTTTTATTAAGCGAATAAATAGTGCAATAACACATTCAACGGCATGTAAAAAACTTGCAACCGGCATGTTATTACATTTGCAATTCATAAGAAAACAAATGCTTAAATCAACTGGGAGGGTAAAGTAAGAAGTGCTCAGCCAGAGCCTAGTTTATTCTAGGCTTTGGAAGAAAAAAAACTAACAACAACAAAAAAGAAAGATCAAAATTAAATTCTGAAAGCCTGGAATTTTTCTGTGGGAGTTTCCTGGCTTTTTCAGGTTGTCTATCATACAAAAGGGGCAGGGGCAAATGCAGCAAACAACATGCAGTAATAGGTAAAAGCCTTTGCTGTATGTCTAATAATAAAGTAGCATCAAGGAAGATGTAGTTTTTGTGGAAAGAATCATTTTACAAACACAGAAAAGCTACAAAAACAGTCCATTAAAACTACAAGTAAAAAAAATTCTGGGTTGAGAACAGCAGCTGAACCCAAACCATACACACAAAAATACATATTCCCACTTGATGGATTCTGAAGCTTTAGAAATTTATAGGCTTCCATTAGCGAACAGATGCAATTTTTTAACGTTTTATTTCTACTTGTTGCTTTATAGCACTGCGCAGAAACATAAATGGCAATATACATATATGAATTGAAAAATGTGAAATTTTTGATATGGTGAAGTGTCTTTTAGGCGTGAGTCTCCAGTACGATCATTGTGTAATCAGAGGACGACTGATTTAACTTAACATTTTCTGACATGGGTGACAATGTGGACAGTGTGTGTATTTTGACTGCATTTTTATTGACCGTTGGGAATGACATCTATTACGTATGTTATTCTATAACAAAAAGGCAAGATTGACAACATGCAACTACACAGATGAAATGATAATTATAAAAAATAAATAAATAAAGCCCATACAATTGGCAGCAGTTGGCAAATTGCTATAATACAAGAGGAATAAAACACTAGCAAAATAATACACTTTTTGGTGGTAACAACAACTTTACTTTTTATTAGATTTGCTAGGAAAACCTCTTCAGCCCTCTTAAAGCCCAAATGCTGCAGAGATGGGCAGAATATGCATAACTGTTTTAGAGATTGACTTTTCCTGAACAAAGCCAGCTGGAAAATGCTTTTCTGACCATCTAAACACTTGGAAGCTTGGAAGAAAATACATACAAGCCATAAGTTGAGGCAAGGGATCACCATTAAGGGCAGAGCAACCCCACATCTGGATAGGTCAGGTACAATGGCAACTTAGTGTACACGTTAAATCAAACTAAGTAACGACAAGAGTTACAACCTTTAAATCCCACCAGTGACGGAAGCAACGGTGGATCATTATCTGGAACAGGTTCATACACCATGCAACAACCCAGCAGGAGTATGCTATTTTGCTGCAGAAAAAAAAGGGACAAAATTAAAGTGATAAATTCTACTCTTTCCCTTTGATCAATAAGTGCTTTCCTCTTAACTAGTGGTGGAGGGGGGGAAAGTGTAAGAAAAACACCTCACTTAGGTTTGGCACAGTATCTTCTAGCTCCTAAACCCCTTTATCACCCCACCCTCGCTGCTTTTTCAGGGCTGTGGTGCAGAAAGCGAGCAGAGGGCCAAGGCTAGAAATAACTGGCTCTCTAGCACAGAAAAAGCCATGGCTATAAAAGAGCTGTTTTCTAACAACTTCCACTTCCTCCTCCGCACCTCCTTGGAGTTGCCACAGCAGGGCCGAACCTGACATAATGGGCCCTTACACAACCGAGGTTCCCAAGAAGCAAAGGAGAGGTGCCACGTGCCACACTAGCCTGTTCCCTTTTCACTTCCCCTCTGAAATATTGCACAACTGGAAGAAGAGGGATTTACTGCCTCTAAAGAGGACACTCGTGCCGATTGCCCATGCTGCCGAAGAGAGGCCTCGTGAGTGAGTGTACGAGTGTGTAACATGCAGAAAGCATTCAGTGGTGAGGACAGAAATATTAAACACATCTAGAGTCAGATCACTCTGTGCTGAGCAAAATAAGCCGAATCCTGTCACCAAAAAAAAAAAAAAAAAAAAAACAGGCTATAATGAACAGACCATCAAGCAATCCTCATCAGGCACCCTAATCGGCTTGCTCTGTGTGTTTCAGATGAGAACAAGACCAAACAACGGCACAAACAAAAACACACCCTTGCTGCTCGGTGAGCCTACACAAATAGGTTATATAAGACAGTACTCTTGGTAGCAAAAAAGATCCATAAAAAAAAAAAAAAAGGATCTCCGTCAGAACAATGCGTGCAGACGGCATGCTCTGACTCTTTCCTTCAGCTGTAACGCTCTGTGCTGTACAGTTTTATTTACACTACCCTCTTATCAGTCACACAGCAGTACGGAGGCTGCCAATTGGAAAGGACAGCCAGGAACTGCATGTTCCCTTGCTCAAGTAGATGTGTACTGCAGACAGACCCCCTTTTTTTTTTTTTTTATATTAACCAAAACGAAAATGCTGGGAGGCTGCCAGATTTACCTTATAAACAAACATGTGCAAATATACCAAATACATGCACACAACTATAATTGCTAGAAATGACTAACACAACTGTGACAGTAACAAATAATAATGGCAAAAGACCCATTCACATAAAAACAAAATATTTGAAGACATTAAACCATTGAAAATATTTGAGCTACTGTCAACAACCGTCCAAAAAGCAAATGTTTAGGCGCAAACCAAAAGCAGACAAATATTGACAGAGCAAATACACTTACACATCCAAAATGAGTTTAGAGTTTACATTCTTAAAATGAGTATTGGCACACCGGTTCGCTCGTGTTATATGGGATGCTAAATCTCAATCCATTTTGCCTGCTCAGATTAAAGACAGAGACAAATAAAGACAGAAAGGATGTAAGGTTGGGGCAGGCTCTAAAAGCTTTTCTCTGTACAAGACAGTTGTTTTAGCTCTTGGGTCCTGAGGTATGGAGGGTATTTCAGTTCAGGCACAGGCTGAGACAAGGCAAGGCAGACCTCTGAATTTCTGTGCTGTCAGGCCCTTCTGATGTCTCATAGTCTGATCTCTATATGTGGGGACAAAGTAAACAGTGTAAGAACAATCCTGCTAGTGTGCCTGCCTGCACTGTGTGCCCTCGAGCTACAAAAGGTCAAAGAGCCCATGTGCTTTCTGCTTCCTTTTCAACCCCCTCGAACATCGGTCACTAGTTCTTTAAATTATGACAGAGGACTATACTTGCATACTATACACTGTGCTTGCAAAGACAAGGACCTTTCAGTAGGACCAGACTGTTGTAAAGTGGCTGCATATAGCGGACAGACTTCTGGACCTCTCTACCAACAACTCGGCATGGTTGAACTCCATTTTATCTCAACAATCATGATCAATCCTAATGGTACTATAGCTAGTTATATGAAGAATAGTTATTGAAGCAAAAAGTAGTAGATTGTATAGGCTTCAAATCAGGCCTTCAACTAGCCCTTTTGAAAGTATTAATTTGGCCACATTTCTTTTGCAAACAATTCCTAGGCAATCAGTTACATCAGGACATGCTATGAAGCTGCCTTAGGTCTCGGTAATTGATACCTTCATGGCAAAAATGGAGCAAGAATTGGGCTCTGGTGCCTGATCGATAGCCGTGAGGTTGGCTGTAAGTAGAGTCCTTCCCACAAGCTCTCTTTTATTTATCCCGGCAGAACCTGAGAGGATGACCACACGGTGAACCCTTCTCCAAACGACCACTGAAACTTCAGCAACCCACTGGATACAGCAATTGAGGTGCCTTTACAGTGCAGTAAATGCCTTTATGGCTAAAGACAGAGCAGCAGGAGGCCTGGTCAAGCTCTTTACTCGTTTGTCGCCTCTCAGTAGCATGACTAAATATGACTGAATGGGACCATACCAACCAGTAATGGACATAGACCAGGAAGCAACAGTGTCTATGAGATTACAGCAAATATATGCTCCTGCAATTATAAAATGGATGTAGTAGGCCTGAGATTGTTGTAAGAAATACCTAGCGAGTACTGTGCACAAGCCACTAAGTGAGCAGCACATGATCCAGACGATCAGGGAGTCAGGCAGCAGAGCCTGCTGTACATGTGCTTTCTCCACAGGTCAATAACCTGTAAAGATTTAGTGTTTAGGGCCCATTATTTCCTGCTTTCAACTCACACATTGTCAAAGACAGTCTTTAGTTTTATTAAAGACCAGGTCAGAAGCTTGGGGGGGTGGAGTCATTGGACAATACAATACCCTATGGGATAGTAACTAGGACATAGGAAACACAATGGAAACCATTATTATAACAGTTTCTGGCTTCCACATTTGACACAAACAGTTCCCTAAACTACAAAAAGCAATCCTCCAACGAAAAACCTCCGATATAATGCTGAAAAATCTGCATGTATCCAAGCCAAACTAATGAGCCAACTCAACAACCACAGCGAATAACAGAACTTGGTTAATGGGAAATTCAAAAAAGTGGAAACAACAGGAACTGTCGAAAACATGCAGAGCTGTTTAACTGCTCTCAGGTGCAGTGATTTACATAGTTGTTTATCGTTTGATTCCAGGTTTTTTTTTTCATCATGTCTCCATTAGGTATGTCCAAAAAACCTTAATCACCTGCAGGTTAAAATGGAAAATACATCCCTTTCTAGTAAATAGAAAGAGAAGAGTGTCTTAAGCAAGCGGAAAAAGAAAAAGAAAAAAATCCTTCCATCCCAAATGTGGACAGTATGATTTCACGTCCCCCCACCACTTCGACTTTCTCACTAAACTGTTTTTACAATGTCCTGACACACATTCCAGTGCTTCCTCCCAGAGCTGTCCTTCAGAATCTTCGGAGACAACCAGCCATAATGTTATGCTCCAAAAGGTAAACAAGTGTCCCATACACCTGGATGGTCCCGGGCCAGCTTTCAAATTCCATGCTATACTATTTGTCTGAATATGCTCTGCTTTAACAAATTACCCTTTGACGATGTGCTGTTATAGGAAAACAAGCTCAGGATGAGTTAATGCCACCCCGAAGTTGATTATTTCTGCAAAACATTCCTCCAGAAAAAAAATGTATTTAAATGAAACCACAGAAACTTGCCAATGATAAATAAAATTGTATAAATAGCACATCTTAATCAGCTTATTATGATTATATGTAATAGTCTGGAATGTTAGTTCCTTTCATTTGCAAATATCAGCTATAAACACCATCTCCCTTACCAATATCATTTTTATTTTTCGAAAGAAACAAAGAAACTCTGCTTGCTATCAAGTCACATAAGCATAAATTATATGCAGAAGAAAGCACTGACTGTTACAAAGCATTGACACTGAAGACTCCTTACATAAGTGTTAATAAACTCCAAAAAGCCCCTGGTAAACAAATTGGCAAAATGGGCCATGCCATGTTCTGCCTGGTGGGTGGAATTTGCTCATGATTAAATTACAGAGAATTCCAGAAATCAGAACCAAGGAATGAACAGAAACCTGTGATTTACCGTCAGCCAAAAAAACACTGTCCGAGCCATGCTGTTAATACAACACTAATCAATATCTCCTGATTATTCAGTCATGCAGTCTACATTGTGTTTATGCAATATGGTGGATTCTTTTGTTTACCTGGACCTGTAATGAGTGTACAGAAAAGCATTGCTTGCTCAGTTGCTGTCTATTAAACATTAATTACCCACATCAGTGTGCTTTAAAGTCCAATCCAAGGTATTTTCGGAGGGAATAAAACCGAGAACCCCAAATTGGTATTCAGGTCCATGTATGTGTTTGCAACAGTAATAACACAATATGCACGGCTGCTATTCATGCTGCACTTCCCAGTGGAATGGGAAGCATAAAAGCAACCCTTGTGTGTCCTGGCTACTTCCAGATGGCTTTGGGACTGCTTTTATCTTTTTTTTTTCTCTCTATACTCCTGCTTTTTTTTGCCACATGAAAGCGCTGTCGGCAGATATTTGCTCCGCGCTTCGTTCTCTCCTCATTCGAAATATAAAAGTTTCAAAGAGCATTTCACGAGGGAGCTCTGCCATAAATGGGATTCATAGCTTTTTAATCTGCGCTAAGAAATTGATCTAAAAGTTTCCCAAAGCCATCGTCCCAACTTACATAACGCAATAAAAGTGTGCCTCGGAGAGTATTTACTTTTATTGCCATTTCATGGGAAGTAAATCATGTTTCCTCCAATTTTGCCCACCGTGCATACACACGTGGCTGTGCGAACCAGGAAAAATTTACCAACATGCGGAGCACACAGATTTCCTGGGTGTCTAAGAGTTCCGCTTATCAAGTCAAATGCATGCGGAGTGGGAAAGAAGGGAGAATGCCATTAGTCATGAAATCCTTAATTAAAACCAGTGCCACTCTAACGCCGGCGCTGAGGACGAGGAAGTGAACCTGGGAGCATGCCGTACATGTGTAAATCCAGCTCTGAAATAAGGTAGCCCCTGTGGAGGCAGAGGCAGACAGAAACAGATGGGGTTAAATGGGATAAGCAGGATGGAGGCATTTATCAAGCTACAGCACACACTCCGTCTTCAGAGTCTCCTCCCAGATAAAGGGCAGGTAAGGCTGTGGTAGATGGAGGCGCTGAAGGACTTCAGCAGTAGTGTGTGTGTGTGCGTGTGTGTGTGTGTGTGCGCTGTGTGGGAATTGGACAGGAGCAGAAGCTGCCAGCGCATTCCTCTACTTATTTAAGTGTCAGCGATGGATGACCCTGTTAATCGTAATCTAATAATCTAAGTAATGTTGGAGATGCAGTTATGCCATTACATGCACACCATTAGCTATTTTTCCACTGACGAGCCAAGAAAATTCACCCAAGATATTAAACCCCAGACTACAATTTCTGTTATAGTGCCTTTGTCGCCAGTGTCAAAACCAGGACCAGACATGGTCCATTACATTAAAATGCCATCTTTTTAAGACAAAAGATTTGGATGGCAAAGTTGACTGGTAAATTAATGTTTCTGAAAGCAAAAGAGACATTTAGAAAAAAATAAATCAATAAAATCAGGCTCTCTTTAAGTGCTTTTTTCCCCAATGCTTGTCCTTCTGCACATCTGTATTTAGAAGCGCTTATCTCTGGTCAAAAGGTGTTAATTCTTTTGAGATTTTTCTATAACATCAGCTCAGAGAAATTCTGGCTGTGCATCAAATTGCAGGTTTATATTAATGCACTCATTAAAAATTAATGTAATATTTTGAGCTGATCAGATTTGTGCTTCGACATGCTTTTGGCTTGTGAACAATGGATGAAATGGCCATTTTTGCTTTAAAGTTTGAAGGATCTTATTATTTATAATGGCATACATGCAGAAAAAATTATCTAATAGATTACTCTTGCCAGAGCAGGTGTTTTATTAACAATAACAATAAAAAAAAACATTACCTTTCCAGTTTGATTCGACCTAGGCTTGTTTTACACTTCTTCCAAAGACACTTTATACATAGTTAGAAGGGCTTTTTGGGTGGATGAAAGTTAGAATGTTTGAAAAAAAGGACTGTCCTAAACAGAAATGGCCAAATGACCTGCATTATTTGTATTAATAAGGATTCATTTAGTTATTACCACTTCCTGTTTGGTGGACAGCCTGAAAATAGTCATGTGTCATCTAATTTCCTAAAAATCAACACATTTATACATAAAATTTTTGTTTTATAAGTATGTCAAATGAAGGGAAAAAAAAAATAATAAATAAATAAAAAAAGCAGAAGCATTTACTGTACATGGACACGCCATATGATAAATCCATTCATTGTGGCTGCCGACTCAGTGACTCATCACACCTGCCAGAAAAGACTGGCCTTGCGGATAAAAGAAGTGTGGCCTTGAAAAAATAAAAAAAATAAAGAAAAACAAAACCAAAAAAAAAAAAACAAATCCATACTGGCCACAAGCTCCTCTCCAATCTATTTTCTGCTCAGCTGGTTTTAAATGAAGTTATTATGACTCATTAAAATGCCCGCAAGCTTGTGGAAGTCGGCCAATTACAATTTAAATTTAGCCTCCTCTCACACCACCCCATCCTCTCCAAATCCCCCTCTCATGCCTGCATCAACACACCATACGAGTACAGCTCAACCACTGGCTTACAGCTGCCATCAAAGCCTCGATCTTTGGATACAAGTGCAGCCCAATAAACAAACAAATCATCATTTTTTCCAGAGAGCCAGCCAAAGGAAGGAACACCATGAATCTGCACCACATTGTGTTAATTAATGTTGCTTAAAGCCTCACAAAACTGTTTAAAAAAAAAAAGAAGAAAAAAAAAAAACCACACTGAGCTTCCCTCTCTGGACACTTGGATTAATCACCAACAGTCTCTGTGAATCAGTTACAGAATCTTGGTTTTGCTCCTATCTGGTCAGTCAAAGCTATCGAACATGTTCTTGTGCAGTAAAGGCTAAACCAAGATATGGTTTGAAGTCACTTTCATGGTCGTTTCCACTGTTTGTCACCCTCATAAAAGAAAAAAGGTCAGACACTGGATAGACTTAAGCCCCTCTGCTAGTGCCCTGATGTCAAGGACCTTTTTATAATATATAAAAAAAAAACAAAAAAAAAAAATGGTTGAACACCTTTTGTACATCCAACTTAATTTGAACCTTTCATTATATAACCATTCAGAGAACAAGGGCATTGTTTCGATCCTTCAGCAAGGAGTGCCACAGACGGAACAAATGCCATCTCCCTTCAAGTCGCGTCTGTGTGCCTTTTGCTTTATTTCTCAGCCTGCGAGTGGCGAGTGCACGTGTGTGTGTGTGTTCTGCTGTCTCGCTCTCATTTTCCAGCAGAACAAATTAATCCGTGCCCTTCCAGCAAGCCCTCTTTTTTTTTTTTTTTTTTTTTTTGACAGAGGCTGCTCAGAGGAGAAAAATGATGAAGCAAATTCAAAATTCAATTGCCTGTGTTCTGTTTTAGAAGGCACACGGTGTACTGTACAGACCATAAAACTCCCAAACAGCCTCCAGACGCTGCTGCAATCACCCTCCATCAAAACACTTTGTCTCGCATACAAAAATAAGACCCGGCATTGAGCTGAATACCAAATCAGCCCACCGGGGCACTTGCTACTTAGCAACCAAAAGGGATTTAAAGCTGCAATACCCGACAACAAAGGAATAAGATCGGGATCTTTTACAGGGTATTACGGCTGGTCCTACAGTATATGCCATGGTTTTGATCAGATAGGATAACAATACAATGATGGAAATGTGAAGATCTGTAGAGCTATAAAAACAAAAACAAACAAAAAAAACCCCAACATTTTTGTTATTTTGTGAAAATCTTTGGAAACAAATGAATGATTTCAAATAATGATTCCAAATGAAATGTATAACATTTAAAGCACACTCTAAATTTTAAAATGTAGGCTGGATTATATTCACGGTTCTACTTCACCGAATCACAAGGAATCAGATCTGTGCTTAGACACGTTACTGGTGTGTCATCCTTGGCTCAAATGGCAGTTCGGTTCAGGAATTTAGGCCAAAGTGAAAAGATCCAATCTGATAGCCTTGCATTTTTCGCAGAAATCTGTTCTATCATGCTGAGAAAAAGTGTTAAGAATAAAACGTGCTTGCAAAATGACACGCCGGAGAAGGTGTTTGATTAATGAAGAGCTATTGAAGGCTGTTATTAGGTTCTGAAAGGCATTATGAGATTTATTTATTTCTTTAATAATAATAAAAAAAACAGAAACAGATGTTTGTAGAAGAGTGTTGAAGGGTTAGAAAAGGGCTTGCTTTAGATTCTGCTCAGGGAGGATAGTCTGGAGGGTTCATTAAAGGCAGATAAGAGCATCGAGCAATACACGGTAGACAGCGTGAGTGATGTGCTCAATGATGGCAAACATCAAAGGCATCACTGGCAATAGACAGCTAGTGTACAACGGGTTAGAGCCCGGCGTTGGAACAGGGAACCCGGCTACGTGATTCTGCGTCCATGGGAATACATTCTTTTAAGCTTTCCGATGAGGGCCAAATTCGCTGCCCAATTACAGCACCATTACTCGGACACCTAATCATCTCTCCTCTCCTGGACCTAATAACGGAGGAGATTTATGCCACGGATAATTCAGGCGTTGTTGTAAATGGGGGTTTAATGTACATCAACAGGTCAGGGGAAAGTATTATGGGTTTAAACCACCAGAGAGAAGCTAGGGCATGCGGCCAAACAGAAGCTCAGGCCATTTATCCATGCTGCCCGTCATCCCCCACTAATGCTTGGAAAAAAAAAACAGTAAGGGAAGGGAGGTGAGCAAGAGTGAAAGAGAGAGTGAAAGAGAGAAAGAGCAAGCGCGAGTGGGGGCTTTATCAGCTGCTCTAAAGAATTTACATGAGAGCACAGAGTGCTGGGGCATTTTCCTTTTTTTTTTTTTTTTTTAAACCCAGCTTTATTTAGAGGCCTTTCTTCCAGTCCTTTCGCCCCACCCCACTTGCGCAGCTCTCTATTTTGGAATATGTGGTTTGGAAAGCAGTCAAGTTTCATTAATTTCTGGTTTGGGTACAGTATGTTCCTGGCCACACATCTGCGAGCGATCATAAACGCTCTGGAATGCTGGCAGAACATCCAGACCTGCCGGCAGTCGATGATGTCATCACGCTGAGGGAAGATCTGGCAAGCGGCCAGACTGTGGGAGCACGGCGCTCACTGGATCTGACAGCGAGAGAGAAAGAGAGAAAAAGAGTGTGTGCAAGAAGACAGGAAGAATAGCGAGGCAGGGACATGGAAACTGAGGAAAATTCTCTTTTCTCTGTTTCGCTTGTTCTCGGCACTCCACACATGCCACACATTTTTTAAAGTCCTCAAGCTCTTGGCATGTATAACTTCCCCTGCCTTCCTTTTTCTAACCCGAGCAGCAGGTGTCAGTCAGGTGCATAGTGAGCTAATATTATTTCAGGGGCATAATACTGCTCTGCTAGCATGAAGCATATAAGATGAAACAAGGAGTGCCAAATGTTTTGCATGACACTGATAATGGCACTAAAGTTCCACAAGGGCTCTATGGCAATCAAGAGATTTGAACCCCAACCTTCTTTACAACAACAGAGAGATCTAGTGCAAAACTACTTCTTAAAGGTTTTTATCAGGAGATTGTGAATTTGAATCTCAGTAGAACCACAAGCAATTAATTGTTCTATAGTTTAAGACAACATGCCAGAATGAAATGGGGTTGGGAAGATGGTCTCTCTCAATATCCTACTAAACAGTTGTGATCAAGTCAATCTCGGGCAGTTCCTGGGAAATAGTTGAACTAGTTAAGGTTACAATTACATTTAGGGACTTTAACTTACAATTATTTCATTTAAACAAGAGGTTTAAGGGCCTTGCTCAGGGGCCCAGCACTGAGAAATTGGTGATGCTGGGATTTAAAATCACATCCTTCCAACATATTAACCACCAAGCTATTACTTTCTGGTAGGTTCTAAACTAATGATTGGTTCCCTGGAACTCCCAATGTCAGCTCTGGCTATAGCTCTCTAACTCTTACTGAATCCCAGACTCTGGATAATAGGGTTTATCAACTGAAGGCTGAAACGAAATACCTTTGATGTTGGCCTTACCCACTTTAGGCCAGGGACAATCATGTGATCGATAATGCCTAGCCAGCAGTCTATAGCCATGACAGATGTAGTTTAATCATTCAATCTTGGAAAAAAACTTGGCAAAAATTGAAAAAGTAAAGGTGAATTCACTGCAGCACGCCCCAACCCCCCCCCAAGGGTACTGCTGCTGCATGTCTAAACTAGGTAAGGTGGATGATGGTGTGAATGGGCCCTGCTGTCTAAGGCTCAAAATCAGCCTTCCGAGCTAATGAAGTCAAGTGATGTCCACCAGCTGGGCCCCTCAAGAGAATCGCACACAGATTTAATCAGGTTGGGCCAGACACTCTGGCCTGCTAATGAAAAAGTTCACACGGCCCCACGAGAGGGTGTCTGCACGTGTGTCTACAACTGGGTCCAGACGGTTCAATCTATCCCATCCTGTGTGATGAGGCAACAGGACAATTTTGCTTTTTTGTTGGTGTCAGGCGCTTGTTGCGTCCCTCGGGTTGTTTGTCTGGAGGGTTGTTTAGGAAGGGCAGAAGGAAGACTGTGGCAATGAACAGGTCAGAATAAAGGCTTTTAAGTTTAAGAAGGGAAAAACTAAATACCTCGGATACCAAATGAGTTCCATGGCTGTAATCCTTCCGTCAAGTCTTGCCTCTTGTCTCCAGGAAAGAAAAGAAAAGAAAAGAAAAAAGAGGTGGGATCCTAAATATATCTTTTGGCCAGGCTGATGTGACCCAAGTCTTCCACTGAGCTCTTTGAAGTCACAAGGGGAGCTCATATAACACTAATAGCCCAGCAACACTCCAAATGGCTGAGTCACTATTTTTTTTCGTTGCTGCATGCTCTCAGCACCAACTCTGAAGCTCCTGGACCATGTTGACCTTAAACTCAGGAGAAAACATTAGCACATGCCATTCCATTATTAAACCCTCAGAGTGACTTGCTCCCCTCCCAAGACTTCCTGCCTGCTGTGGGAAACATCACCCACCATAGTCCTCCCTTTATGCACATGCATTTCTCTGACTTAACACCACAGCCATTGCTGTTGGACAACGATTAAGGAAAAAAAGGCAAAACACTGCCAGGGAAAAAAAAACTGGCACAGGGTTCACTGTACATACTGTACCCTCGGCAGTGGCAGACGGCCCACACTGGCGCCCTGCCAAGTCTACAATAAAACAAACACAGAGACAGCAAGCCCCAGCTGAGCTGAGAGTTGGAGAAGGAGGAGGAGGGAGGCGGGTGATCAGGGATGACTGAAACGGTACACCACAATAGATGCTGCATGGCTAATATCATACCGCTTTACTTTCACAAGGTTTCTGATGCAAAAACGAGGGAGGCTAAGCCACTTGCCTGTTGTCACTGATAAAAATCAAACCGCTCAAAAGGATAAAAACAGAAAGTTTGCTGTAGAGAAAAAAAAAAATATCAAAAGAGCTTTGCTCCATCTCTGCTTCTCTGCCACCTCTGTGTCTATAAAAGTGCTTCAACTAAAAAGCTTGAGCTTTACACAAGAGCAAAGCTCTCAAGAGCATCGCTGTGGCAGACAACAAAATAAAATGTATAAAAAACCAAAAACATAAACAAAGAAATCAGGCTAGTGTTGCACGTCAACTAGCAGGCGATTGTCAAGACCTGTTTTTTTTTTCCTTCTTCTTATTGATGCACTAAAAATACGCTGTCTGGAATGCTCAGTTATTACAACTGTAGTGGGAAAGGCTGGTTGTTTCTGCTCCCTTGGTGAACATCTTGCAGAATTAGTTTTCCAAACGAAGGTGCCGTTATCATTATGATCAGAATTCTTGGCACGCCATTAGATTTCTAACCTCCCCCGAAGTGCCAATTTTGTGGCATGCTGTGTACAGCAAAGAAGGTAGTGTAGAGGTATATTTTTGTACTACATACAGTCAAGATCAAAATACTAAGGTAAAGCATTGCATCTTGATATACTTTAATGATGTTCCAGAACAATTACAGTGTAAAGACAAAAGTACTGGAACAACTGACGTGCCATATGTGGCTCTTCCCCACACTGTTACCATAAGGTTGGAGGTATGCAGATGTATTGGATGTCTCTTGATGCAATAGCATGGCATTTTCCCCTTCAATTGACCAGGATACCTAAACATGTCTCAGAACGACAATGTTCTTGTGCATAAAGCCCCATGATGATATGGTTTGGGGAAGACCTTGAGTGGTCTGCATTAGAGCTTTGACCTCAGCCCTATTAATCACCTTTGGGATGAATGTGAATGAAGACTGCACCCCGGACCTCCTTACCCTACCATCAGAATCTGAATTTGGCTATGGCTAAATGACCACAAATCTCCACAACCACACTCCAAAATCTTGTGAAATAGCAAATAGGGACAAAATGTGGAATGGAATCTGTTATCTATATAGTATATGTTTCATTCACTTACAAACATTTGTACATCATCCCTAATACAGTACAGACCAAAAGTTTGGACACACCTTCTCAAAGAGTTTTCTTTATTTTCATGACTATGAAAATTGTAGAGTCACACTGAAGGCATCAAGGGCTATTTGACCAAGAAGGAGAGTGATGGGGAGCTGCGCCAGATGACCTGGCCTCCACAGTCACCGGACCTGAACCCAATCGAGATGGTTTAGGGGGGGAGCTGGACCGCAGAGTGAAGGCAAAAGGGCCAATAAGTGCCAAGCATCTCTCGGGGAACTCCTTCAAGACTGTTGGAAGACCATTTCAGGTGACTACCTCTTGAAGCTCATCAAGAGAATGCCAAGAGTGTGCAAAGCAGTAATCAAAGCAAAAGGTGGCTACTTTGAAGAACCTAGAATATGACATTTTCAGTTGTTTCACACTATTTTGTTATGTATATAATTCCATATATAATTCCACATGTGTTAATTCACAGTTTTGATGCTTTCAGTGTGAATCTACAATTTTCATAGTCATGAAAATAAAGAAAACTCTTTGAATGAGAAGGTGTGTCCAAACTTTTGGTCTGTACTGTATCTTCAGTTTGGAAATGTCACTCTTGAAAACGATTGTCAAAGGTGACCTGCCAAATTAATTGACAAAACTAGAACTTCACAAATTGTACCTAAATACCACTACAGTTAAACAATATTCATACATGTATCGCTACAAACTGCTACAGTTTTTTTTCTCTGTGTGCTTGGATCAACCAGATAAAATACTTTGCTTGGGCAGCATCTGGAGCCTCCTCACACCTGTCTTACTAAGAGAACAGAGTGTGAGGAGCATGGATAACAACCTGGTGACTGACAGACAGACAGACAGACACAGGACCTGCCTTGGGTGCTAATGTGGCCGTTTAGATTCTGTCTGCACCTAAACTAAGTACATGGTTTTTTTTTAGCTAGGCTGAAAAACAGGCTTTCAGACTGCCTGTACATAAAAAATAGGCTGATCAGGTGGAGCTGCTGAGGTGACAAAGCGGCATGTTGACTTATTAAAATATTTATTAATTATGGGTTTAACTGTACGGGTATTCGTGCCGAAATTTTTCAGTACAGGGCTTTAAGGTTCGGTACACATGTACTGAATGTAATCCATTTTACATGCGGAACATAGTTAACATCTTAGTTCCCCAGGAAATTATTAAATGATGGCTCGCACGTTTGATTAGCCTCCGCCTTAAGCATTGGCTGCTCACTCCGTAATGGAAATAAGATTTGTTTTGCGCATGCATGAAAACGCTAAATAATCCATATCGCTAGTGTTAGTATCGATATGGACTCTTGCGATTTGTGTCAAGCATCAAGAATTACTCTTTAAAGGGCAAAATCCTGACAATTCCACATATTGAGGGAGTAAAAGTATGAACGATGGAAGGAATGAAGACATTTGTTAAAGTATTCTGAAATAAGTTGAACAGTTAAGCAGAAAATTAAAATCAAAAACACACAAACACCTGTACTAAACAAATGGGCTCCAACAAATCTAAACTATTTAATTAAAATGTTCCATTTATATATTTTTATTTAATTAATTGAATTGTTTGCTCAAATTCATCAAAATAATTAAAATGTGTATTGCATTGATTAGACTTTATTCTATTTTATTTTTTATAAAATATTTTATATATTATTCAAACAAGCATGCATTTTATTTTAAATTGTTTTTAATACGCAAACTGTTCAAAATGTTGATAACGGATGTTAATAATAAACTGATAAAAAACGACAAGCAATTTTATGTCTTTCATTTCTTCCCCCCAACCATACCGAAATTTCTTTGTCACAAGATACTTGCAACCAAAGACCAATCTCATTGTCAATAGGTTACATATTAAGGCCATGAGATAATATAATAAAAACTTGGTCATTTTTAGAGACAGTCAAAAAGCATATAATTGCAACAAGATATTTTAAGGACATCAGAAAATATGTAGAGAACACAGAATAATATTTAGTGGTAAAAAGAAAATATAAAGCGGACAAGATAATATTTCGGGACCAAAGACCATCTCATGGCCATAAGAAAATATGACAAAAGATTATACTTCTCAAGGTTTCAAATTATTTTGTTATGGCTACAAGCTGAGGTCTTGGCCATAAATTGTATGAGCTGAGCCCAAGATTTATCAGTTGTGAAAATGTCATACATGATGCATTAAGTCTATTCAATATATATTTTTATAATTAATAGTCAAATATTGTAAAGAAAAAATAACCACCATGTTATTGGTAGAATAGAACTGTATTATTCTCATAACCAAACTGTGTAATCCTGCCTCCCATTCAGCTTTAAAAACTCTCAGCGTAATGACCGAATATACTTTTGTGTGTTGAGCACACTGACTGTGGGCCTGCTTGGAACAGTGGATGAGATTCGAAACACTGCTTCCTTGTCTTTATTAGAGTTGTCGCTCATAAATGTCAGCACGAGGCACAGGCACGATGGGTAGCCATCATGAGGGCAATAGTTGTACAATATCGCCACAGAGTCGGGTATTGAACATGTATCTTGGGACTTGAGCAGCCTCTAAAATAAACATTAGCTATTTCCTTACAGCAGCATTCCTCGTGCTGAGTTGTGTGTGAATTGAATTGGGCGGCCCAGCATGAAAGGTCATTCATCTCCCTATTCAGTGTGGTTTTCAAACATTCATGCAAAAAGTCAATTCTATCTCTCTATATTGAGATATTGACTTCAGAAATATCGGATTTTTATGCGGCGATGTGACATTAGCACTTGTTTAAATGTGGAAAATGTGGGCCTATGTAGTTTCAATAACAAGTCTAAACTCATTTACATTCCTAATTACAATTCCAAAATCACTCATGATTAATGTGGTACTTATTATCTCATATTTGAGAACGTTTAATCTGTTCCTCAGTGGCTTGGGGATTTGGGTGCAGTGAGAGAAGATCCCATAGTGGAGAAAAGTCTCAGTGTTTACAGACACTATATAAACCAGATTCCTTTCGGACTGCAGGAGAGGACTTTACTCTCCTATAAAAAACCCTAACTCCCAGTAAAAAAAAAAAAAAAAAAAAAAACAGCAGTGCAAATAAGTCCCCCATGATTTAGGCAGGTTAGCACAATCAATAGCCTGTGTGTGCATTGAATTACATGACTGTTAGGCTAGCTGCTATCTTACTGTTGCTGGCACACTCCATGGTAGCCATTCCCAGCATCCTATACTGCGTGAATGCATGACGCATGAATGAAACCCACACACATACCAGCGATGCAAATGAGCTCAGATCTAGTCTCGTCTAACTATCTCCACTATTTATGTGCAATCCTGTTTTTGTGGCATCTATGCAAAAAACAAGCCTCTTGTGGAAATATGCTATTTCCAGCACTGTTTGCTGAGCTATATTTGGCTGTGGATGTACAGACGGGGAAGCAGGCCCCTACAGACGCAAGCGGGTGAGTGTTACCTGAGTGAGACAGCAAGTGCATCCTCAGGCGTAGGCTGTCTAGGAAGCGCTTGCCGCACAGCTCACAGCCGTAGGTCTTCATTCCGCTGTGCAGCTTCCTGCGGAGAGAGGCAAGGCAAAACAACATCAGTGACGGCTTCGCTGCCAGCTCCGTTTATTTAACTCGCATAAAGACACGACGTGCAACACCCTCAAGTACACAATGTACATGATTTGATTAGGACGTGATGCGGTAAAGACGGAACAGTGCAATTTTGCTGTGGAAATAAGACTAGAGGAGCCCCGACAAGTCAGGGACAAAATTGTGCCATAATGGTTGCAGTATATTATTAGCAATCATTAGACAGAAAAACAACAAAAAAAAATCCATCTACTTTAAACCTTTGGTTTGTATTTCAAAAAAATGACAAACCAAGTCAAAAGAACTAAGACAAAAGGTTAAGGGAATTACCTTATAAAGCTGAAGTAATTTGTTAACCATTCAAAGAACCTATAAGGTGCCTGTTATTAGTTTATTTGTAACTATAGGAAATGAAACTAAAGCACATCAGTATATACGTATAAAAAAAAAAGAACAGAGAGACAACTAACTAGTCATCCTTAACAGGTGGCAGATGTGTACAGAAGAATTTAGTTGGCTTGGATACTGACAAAATCTGTTCCATCACCACAAATCTTGAAATTTAAACAATTTTTTACTACAGTTGCTTTAATTCTATCTCTATGAATCGATCCAAATATCCTGCCACGGAGTTTTACAATCTACACTGCTACAATGAATATGTGTAAATCAAGCAAGATCTTGCCATAATAGAAAACAGAGAAAAACTAAAATGCTGCACCACAAGTCAAATAACACAGAATGCTTTTTTACAACAAATTCCCTTTGAGACAATTTTCCCAAAGCAAAAAATGTAGGAAGTAATTTCCTCAACTTATGGCACATAAGGCTTGAGTGCCATTGTTCATTTATGCAGACTGTCAGCAGGAATGAAGGAGCTCTTTGTTTGTACAGAAACATATAGATGGCCTTTAAGCCCAAAGATGGTGGATTTACTTAACTGCAGGGCCGGCTGATTTTCATCCCTCCAGGCAGCGCTGCTAACAAAGCACCATCCTCTTAAGACGTAAGGTGAAACATACATAGGGATACTTATACACAGGGATGTAGTGGAGAACAGAAATGTTCTGTAAAGCTGATATGTTAGGGTAGGATGGTGTTTGCAAAAAAACTGTACATTCGCATACATAAATCAGAGCATTAGGACTAGGACTATGGTGCTCATGATAATACTGCAACCGTGATCATTTTGGGCAAGATTTCAAAGATAACGAATGAAAAAATTAAAGAACTAAAAGTTGGCTTATTTTTCCTGAAAATACTATAATTTAGTAAATGGTACAAACCTGATTAAACCATGATATGAAACTAATACTGACAAAAACCCATCCAAGATCTATGATTGGTTTAGGGTTTCCATTTCTCATTTATTAAGTCCTGCCTTATACTCAACACTTGGCAAATATTTCCTACCCACTGAATAATCCATAAAATATACCATTAAAAAGTGAGTTCAATCAACTGTCCAAATCAATCTAGCAATTTGATAGCAAGCAAATCACGAAAAATATTAGCCTAACATATATTAATACGAATGACATCCAACGTTCATAATGCGTGTTGGGTCAGTCAATGCTAACTCTGTTCACAACATAAAGGATGCCAGTAGAAAATGTCAGAAATGTCAAATCTGATCCAATACAGCTGTTTTTGCCGACTAACTCACTTCTAACACGGTTTAAGCTTCCTGACCTATTGAGCTAGCATGAGGATATGTTTTTCATGGCACACTTCTGAGTACCAAATACTGTAAATAGAAAAGTAAAAGCAGCAAACAATCTAGTCATTCATGCCTGTATCAAGTCCGTAACAGATAGATGTACCAATCTGACACCGTCTAACAAAAAATGCCATGTTGTATTTAATATCCCTGCACTTTCAGAATTGACTGATCGATCGCCACAGCCGGGTGATAAAACGATTTCATTCTTGTTTTCTCAGCACTATGTTGCAGAGTTAATCCAGGGAAAGAGCAGATCCAACACCAGACACCTGCCGATATATCTAAGTGTTTAAAGGTAATTACGATTGCGGCAATTAGCATGCCGGATTGACCCTGTGACCCGCGTGAGGATTAGACTGAACCAGTGAACGTCCGTGTGTGACTTTCTCAGCGAAGACAACAAAAAGAACGGGCGTATGTGAATCTTTACCCAAGCTAATCATCAGACACATTGCATCCTCACAAAGATAAGCCAAAGCAAGAGTCAACAACGAAGGATTACCCAACTCAGGTTGGTTAAAAGCCAAGTGACTACCCATAAAAGATATGATATTGGGCTTTGGCAGGTTAAACTGGTTTATTGGGTTTATTGTTTTATGGATGCCCTTGCTTAAGTGGGCTGCAGTGGAGCAACAGGCTGCACAAAGTAAGAACGCTGGCGATGCGTTACAAGTGGTGAGCCGAATTAGTTTTTATTAGCATACTTACAGCACGTGGTAATTGTTTCCAGAGTAGTAATTAGCTCATTGTTTGCACCTCGCTGCCAAAAGTATATGTGTTTAACAAGAACCAAAGGACAGGCATCTTCTATTTCAATTTATGCCTTAGCTTTTTTGAAAAGCAAAGCTACAACATGGATTATTGTAATTACATTAAGTATTGGGGTAATACTAGAGTATTATTATTATAATTGTTAATATATTTTTTGCATATCTTAATGATAAAAGATGCGCTATACGAGGAAATCTATTTAATATTAAAGAGTATAAAAGGTATAAGATGAGCAGTAAGAATCCTAGACTCAAACATATTTGCAGAAAGCTGATTGTTCGGGTTGGTCATTCGTGGAAAGAAGAGCGATTAACAAAAAGGGGCTGCAATTATTTTTTGTAATGCTTGTGTGTTGGCATTATGAGCTTAGCTCCTAAATTTCTAAAGGATGTGGCGAAAAAAAAAATGAATGGAAAACCGTTTTGGGCACCAAGTAGAGAAAGGGAAAAATGCGGAAAATAAACAAAAGAACGAAGGGAAAAAATCTGTAACACGTCCAAAAATCCTGATGGCTGTCTTCTGGATGGGGATTGTGGAGACCTGACGAACAAAGGAAAGAATGAAGCAGCAGAGCCCTTTGGCAAGCTGTAAGTAATTAAAAAGGCCTGTAAACGCCTCCCAGGATAAAGGGCACTTCAAAAGGCAGGCGGGCGAGTGAACGAGTGCTGCACACACACACACAAAAAAAAAAGAATGCCGGGGGGTTCGAGGTGGCGCTCTGAAAACCCATGGGTCTAAACACCTTTGGGTGGCACAGCTGTGCAACCTGGGCATACTGTACTTTACAGTCCACAAATACCTCAATTTGACCTCAATCGGGCCTTTAGTCCAGAAAGTGTTTGTTACAGTGTCCAGGTTTATCTGAGAAATTGAAGAAGACCAGATCAACCAAAGGAGTAGCTGACTCAAACTAGAAATGCACTAGAAACTTGTGGAGAGATTGGGCAGATCTTTATTGAGATCAGGTTGAAATGGTATGCCTGGTTAATGAGATTTATCATGGGTGCTTTAACCTTAAGTTGGGATGACCCTGTAGACCCTGGGGGCGGTAAGTGGAATAAAAAAAGGATACAGCTAGTGCCTGTGAACTCTACCCATTATTACTAGGTTGTATTTCCCAGACAACCAGAAGTGACCTCTGTTTATGACACACACACACACACTCTTTCGTAAGTGTGAACTGTAGCAGCTCCATTTCCCCTTAGGTCTCTCAAACCAGCTGTGCTTTTAATTTGCTACAGAAACTGTATATAGCTTGTGTGTGTGTGTGTGTGTTCTTGCTAGATAAAGAGATGGCGAGCAGAACGACGATTGCCTGAAAACAGACCGACTGTAGTCATTAAGGAAGCAGACGTAAAACTCTCTCAAGCCATTTACTCAGTTAATAAGCGACTTTGTCCTACAGCGAGTTTTGACAACGGCAATAAATTTCAAATTTATGTCAACAAAACATATGCTGAACACCTCATTTCAGAGGCGGCGTGGCGTGCTGGCTCGTAAATCAGGGCCGTGTTTGAAACCCGAGTAGATTACGGGGGCTGTGTTATTGAGTTGTTGCGGCTCGGCCTATATAAATCTGAACTTTCTCGCTCTGGAGTAGGCCCCTGAGCCGTCCATCATACCCGGGAGCTCCCCTGTCACGCCGGCCTGCTCGCTGCCTCCTGGCAAGATGGCGCTGTTGAAACTTCTCCGCGACTTCTGCTGCTCCTGCAGCCACGAACAAACACCAACTGGCCAGAAACACACCATTAAGTAGCATCAGATGGAACTGAATGACTTTAGATCTCCTCGATAAAATCGCCCCTTGAAAAAGGACCAAAACACCCCAGCAAAAATTAATTGAGGGAGACAAAGCTGTATCTCGAAGCAACTATAAACCATGCTTCATTGTCCATCTACTATCATGCTCTGCTGTGTCCTTTGTCCCTAACTAATCCAGACACCAAAAATTCTAGCTTTGTTCATAGTATGACGATAGAGTTTAAAAAATATATATATATATAATTTAATGCAAAATTGATCAAATTAAATAAAAAAAAAAATGAAAGTGAATTTTTGTGGAGTCTATAAACAGTTTGTAACTGTGATTGTGTTACAGTAAGATAAAACAAAGTTGCCTCAATATCTTTCAAAACATATCCTGTGTCCATACTACACTATACTTTCAACACTCATCACAATCAAACCGATATGTAATAAAAAGCCTACTGAAAGTATGTTTCTTTCCTGTTTTCCACTGCAGTTCTAAGCATAGCAACAAAGTAAGAAAAAAAAATACAACAAATTTGTTGTTTCTAATAAAATGTATAAGAATTATAAAATTTTTTACCAGGCAATTTGCATGTGGGCTGATTTTAACCGGATTTTAAACAAGTTCAGTTATATAAGTTCAGCATATAAGTGGATGAGCAGCAAACAACCAACTACAGAATCAATAAAAGGTGGAGGAAAGGGGTGGTATAAAAAGACGGTGCCTGAGAACAGCAACATTTACGACGTACAGGCTGCCAGATCTCCTATTCAACAGCCTTTTGCAAAGTCCCACTCAGAGCTTTTTTTTTAAGGAGAAAAAAAAAAAAACCATGCCGCTCCATGTGCGCAGTCGGATTATGGTATTTGTTAAAAGAGGTCCAACAATGCAGAGAGCGCCAGAGAGGGAGAGAGAAAGCAGGAGGGGGTGAGAGAGCGAGCAATCTGTCAGTTCATCGTGTTGCTGGCTCTTAATAGAGATCTCAGTCAGGTGTTGACACCACGCTGCCAAAACATTACCATAATGATGATTAATGCTAATTGACTTTTCTATGGACGCCCTCTTGAAGATGACCGCTCCACTGACCTCCCCAATAAACAAAGCATGCACAGAAATCTATTTCTAGAGAAAATTTATACTCGATAGAAAAAAAAAAAGTCTCTCAATAATAATAATAATAACAAAAACATACTGCATTCAAAACATATGCACCAATTTAATAGCAGTAAATGCAGAGCAAATCTCAGAAATGTGACCATATAATATTCACATCATGATGCCTTGATGGCACAGTACACTTTTCTGAGACATAGCAATAACGTTTTTCTGCTGTTAAATTCTCGATCCTTTTTTATTAAAAGGTGTAATTTTCTACAATAGCAGTTCAGAGTGAAGTGTATATTAATGTGCTTGTTCTTATATGGAACTGCTTATTTTGGACACTATGTAAATAGATTAAAAAATGATGTAAATGTTAATATGGTGACATTCTGTAAGGAGACCATAGAAGGAGTCTCCAGTGTCAGTGTTTTGTAACAGTCAGAGATAAATGGTTTAAGACAGGGGCACAAATTTTGTGATTACTGAGAAATCACACACACACACACACACTTTATGCATATGTATGTTTATTATTACTAAAACCATACTAAAACCAAATTTTGTGAATACTGAGAAATCACACACACACACACACACACACACACACATATGCATAAAGTATGTTTATTATTACTAAAACCATACTCAACATAAAGCATGAAGACAAAATACATTTTGTAAATGTTTTAAAGCTATTATGGTGTTTTTAATTACATAAAACATCAGGACACCAAACGAAACTTTTGCTACGTTTCCACACAGACAGTTTTAATTGCCGCATGTGTACACTACTAGCGGATTTTGGTGCTTTATTTAAGCCTTGGCACATTAGTAAAACAATGTTTAGGGATTAAAAATTATTTTTTGGTGGAGTTTATTTTTTATTTTTATATCTGAGAAAAGAAAGGACGTTGTGAATAAATGTGTTGCATTAAAGGTTTTCATTTCGCCACATATTTATTTAATTATAAATTTATATAAAAACAATGGTCACAGAAATGCATTAATAAAATTAGTGCTGTTAAAATGAATTGGTTAATTTTGACAGCCCATATATATATTATATATATTATATATATATATATATATATATATATATATATATATATATATATATATATATATATATATATATATATATATATATATATATATATATATATATATATATATATATATATATATATATATATATATATATATATATGTATATACACATATATATATATATATACACATATACATTATATATATATATATCTATCTATCTATATCTATATATATAATTAATATTTTGATTAATAGATAAAAATATGACCAGTCTAATGACTCATTTTTATTACTGGAATCATACCATATCCTTTTTTTTTTTTTTCTTTTTTTTTTTGTAAGCAGTATAGTCACTCATTATTGTTCCTTAAAAAAACATTAGAAAACTGATTCAAAGATAAAAACTTAAACTTAAAACTTTTATCATCTTAAACTATTAAAGATAAATACAGAAACCAAGTAAATTGTTGTCCACATTGAAGTATAATGAAACTTTTGTATATCTTTAATAAAGCAACCATTCTCTTTTGCTTGCAATCTATTAGTAGACCTAAATACTGTGTGCATATTATTGAGAATTTTTTTTTTGCAGAAATATAAAACCAGATACAGATGAGAAGCATTTTAATGTAATGCTAAAGCTTGTCCCTGGTTGCAGAGCATCTAAGGACAAAGTCACAGTCACTCCTGAGCTTTAACCAAAACTGTGGAACAATCCAAACCATACCCAAATTACAACGTGCAAAAGTACATTATAAAAGGTCAGCTGCACAATAGGTAGTTTTTACTTCCCCAGTTTAATGGCAATAATGTTTGAAATAAACACAATAAACTTTGATCGCAGTGTTTACGTCTCACACCATCAGATAGCTACACTAACTTTCTGCGGCAGCTTGGTTTTATTTTCCACAGTTGTGCTAGACAGGACCAGTGAGTCCCCAGTCCTTTCCACCACATTAGGAGTGAATGAGGCAGGCAATAGTGAATCAGATGGTGGAGGAAAAAAAAAAAAAAGAAACAGCACCAGAAGCAGTACTAAGACCGACTAAGACCGTGCAATTACAATGTTTATGTACCCTGCCATCAACACATTTACAACAGGATTGCGGAAGCACGACATAGATAAAATATCATTCTGGATTATACAGCATCATATTGCGGTTATGATGTGCCTAGCACTCAATCAGAGCACATGATACAAGCCATTCATAATATAGTTTATTGCTTTACGATCGGGTTTGAATCATGTGGAGTTGATTTATCTAAACAGAAAAGCTTATCTGAAGAATCAGAGAGAGGTCACGATAACCAAAACACGTAATAAAATTTAATGATTCTTAGATTTGTTATACTTTATACACACACACACACACACACACACACACACACACACACACACACACACACACACACACACACACAATAATTGGAAATATTGGGTATAATCGGAAATATTGATTCAGTTATCAGGGCAGTAAGACAGTAAAACTAAACTAAACTTTAAAACTTAAATTATATACATTTGAATTTAAAGTGAATTGTATTTTAAGATATGGCAAAAATTTGATATATTTTGTAGTAGTTGAACATTGTTTTATAGCAGGTAATATATATGTAGATAAGACTAGGCTCACTTTACTGCCCATTTGTTGCACAACTGATTCCATTAATGGGAATATGTATCTTTCATCTGATACACAAATGTTAAAAATGATTGTGCGTCAGTGGATAACTTTCCACAGGGCTACATACAGCCGCATACTGCGATTACAATCTGCATACATTAAAACAATGCTAAACCTTTGATGCAACACATTGATCATAATTATTCCTGCTTTTAAGATCATGATGATAAAACCACACCAGACATAAAAGGCTTTTGACTGACACAAATGAAATATTCTGACTGATGCCTTTCAGTGTCTACCATCCCTGCCTTTGTCTCAAGATCCTTCTCCTTTCCCCCTTTTCTTTGCCCTCCCCCAATAAAATCGTATCAAACGGCACGGCAAGGCTCGGCGGTGCTGGATGTTTATTAGTGTGTCGCCTCGCACATATCAATGACTCGGGCCGCTGTCCCCGCGGCGCGACGTTCATATGAATTCCAGCCACACTCGCAGAGGCTGCAGACACGTGCTGAGCATAACTGAGTAGCAGCGAGAACGGAAGCAGGGGGGAGAAGAAAGAAAAAAAGAGAGACGCTGTCTTTGTTATGACACAGCCAGAGCTCTTATTCAGAACACACACACATTAATATACTCACGTCTCGCTCATACACTGCTTGACAGATAAGGATAGACAACGTTTTTATAGGCTGCACATTACATTGTGCGAGTAAAAGAAGAAATGGCACGATATCAAAGCCTTGAAGGGGATGTTATTCAAGGCACCAGGCTGAGAAACAGGGTTGAAGACACATCCAATTATCAATGGGTGGTGAATAAGGAGAAGGTTTTACAGTGCATGGAGAAGGTTATCAATAAGACATGGCCCGTTTTCCAGATCAATCTTGCTCGCTCTCGTGCCATGTCATTTGCTGAGAGTTTAAATAAGGCGGCATGCTGCCCTCCAGGCTTCCATGTGCGTCGCCTACAAGAAAGGGGCCTCTTCAATACAGGACAGTGAAGGTGTAGTGGGGAAACTGTGGTATTGTACAAAGCTTAGCTATGTTGTCCAAGGGTGTGACACGAAACTCCTTTCATTATGTCTACGAAGCCTCTTTTCAGTGGAGTCAACAGGCAGAAAACACAAGAGCTCTGTCAGAACCTGGTCTTAACGTGGCTCTCCTAATTGCGCTACCTGGAAAAAAATACAGAGAGAATGTGTTTCCCCTTCTAACCCACAATTTATACCTAGAGTTGCATCAGCTTGAAGGGTAGGATTCTCTGCTAATGCCGCTTTCACCTACAGCCATTATGAGGCAGCTTCTGCCATTAACCTTCGGACTAGCGGGCACTCGCTATGATCGGTACAGTTTCCAATATTATAGCATTTAAGGTAATTAATGGAGATCTCGCTTGCCAGATCTAATTTCCAGGTCACTTGTTTGCATATATTCCAAGCCTGTGCTTAGCGAATAGCCTGTTGATTTGGAATTTGGGATGCCTTAGCAACAGCTGTTGAAGCTCATCATATGGACAGTAAAAAAAATAGAGAGGATTAAAAGGAGTAGTCTGATCATGCATTAACAGATAGATAGCATATAGCTAGAAGTTTAACATTGAATACAAAAATTTACACCAAACATTCCTCGAACTGGAGAAAACTCTGCTCTTAGTGACCTTGGCAAAGTTTTTCGTGCCAAACAAGCTAGTTTTAGTATTTTGAAAAAAATGCTCATCTTTAGTCCCCAGAGTTCATACAGAATGGCATTAAAAACAAAAAAACAACCAATAAGTGCCATTTCTGTGTGCAGCAATGCCTTGCTAATGAGAGAGGTCAGAGCAAAATGGCCAGCCTGGATTGTGCTGACAGAAAATCATCTCAAAATGAAAAACATATCGGATGACACCAGAAAACCGGAATCTGAGGCTTCGGTATAGCCCTAAAACTGGACCGTTGAATATTGGGAAAATGATTTTATACATTGCACTGCTGACACATGACTGGTGTTCCTGTGAGTGGCTAGAGAGTGTACAAATAAAAATGTTTTCAATAATTTAGGCCACCCTTTTACAAATCCACAGTGACTCCACACTGAGAAAGACAGTTTTCTGAAGAAAGTGTAAAAAAAAAACAAAAAAAAACTACAGGTTTTAAAAAACAAACATATACAAAAGAGTAACTAAGACAAGAGTGTGCAGTTTAGATGCTAAACTACTAACTATAAGCACACATTATTTGTTAGCATAAGGAAAAAAACATGCATAAAAAAAAAAAAAATGTAACTTCTAATCCCAAACATAGTTAAATCAGTTAAATAAAATTTTGGACAAATTATTCCTTTAATTGTCAGGTGTAAGCTTGCAAACTTATTTTCCTTCTGCTTTACACCTAATAACAGAGGCACTTTCCATATCCGAATATAGCACTGCTTTTATTTTGTCTTTTCTTCTTTTTTTTCCTTTTCACAGTTTCTTACGTTCTTGTTTTCTTCTGCTCCCATTTGCTAGTCGTCAGATCAACGAGGTTAAGCATGCGCGAGCACTCCGCTGCTCTACAAAAAAGCTCCAGACAAGAGTTCCCTCTCTGTCATGCATTATTCATGAGCATCACCTTCATTCGGGTGGCAGAAACCTCAAGGATGCCTAACTTTAGGTCCTTTTTTTGTAAAAAGGCGACACACTCCATGTCCTGTATAATTTATTCTTGCCTCAGACGACTTGAAATATTTTGGGCCCTCTTGGTGTTGTAGTTTATATCTGCCAAGGCGGGTTTCTTCCTGTTCTAACAAGCGAGCACCTGTTACATTAATAAAGATGAAACCCAATAACAGCAATGTACATGATGGAATATGCAAAATAAATAAATAAATTGTTTGAAAAAAGTTAAGCAGAAAAACGCTACAGAATGAGAAAGCGGGCATCATGGCGCAGATGTTGTTTATCATGGGAAAAAACATTGCACCATCATATCACTTTGTGTCATCAGTATCACCACCTGGTACGACGTTCACTGTAAACAGCCGCGGCTCGGTTCTCTGGGCAGCAGTACAAGAGAGACTGAGGCTTGCACAGACCAGTCGACAAGGAGGTGATTATTTGAGCTTTGGCTGAGGCTCTCAAAATATTATGCAACGACTCGAGATTGATTTAGCCTGAAAGGAACACGGCTCAATTACTCTGAGTGGCAAAGACAGACGGGAGCTGATCAGTGGAATTCTGTCATGCTGGTTGTTGAGATGGGGGGAAATAACAGGTCTGGGTTGATTCCATCTTTCATGGTGTTTTTTTCGTTTTGGAGCTTTATTCCTGTAGCAATAAAACCCCACACACGTTCACATGCTGGTTCGACTCCATGGTTACGTTCAAGCCACAAGCTACAAGTGTTCAGTTTTGATTTACTGCTTAAGTCTGTTTTTTTTGCGGCCTAGTAATAGTAATTTGAACAGCTCACACTCCTCCTAATAACAAACTCGCACACTTACACACACACTCGGAGAGAGAGAGAGAGAGACAGATACAAGGCATCACACAGAGACACTGTCTTATTCCAGTCATTTTTTATGCTGCAAATAATTCTGTGCCTATACCCATACTAACCCTTGGATTTTTTTCACCTTGGTAAATAAAGAAAAAAAAGAAAGAAACCTTTATTTAAAAATTAAGTTTAAAACTTTCCATCTTTGTGAAATATTTAAACGATAAACACTTCCCTCTCTAATCAAAACCTATTTTTGTTCTTGATGCTGATGTGCAGTCTTCCTCACAATAAATTAACTGAACTTTATTTAATGCTATATTTTATTAATTAAATTAAGAAAGCAAGCTAACATTTTTAGCTAGCTATGTTTAACTAGCACAAAGAAACCCCCTCAGGTAAGCTAGTTATACTTAGTGCCCATTTATAACACCTTTAGCTAGCATATGCCAATGGCAACCCCTTTTTGGGATACAGACAGCCAAACAGTTAGTTAGCTTTACAATACAAGTTTCCCATTTTCTAATTAAAAATATTGAGAGAAATAAGATGTCTGTGAGTAAAGATGTGAAAGTTGTAAAATCACATGTTGCCTCAGAAGCCTCAAATGTCACATTTGATAAATAAAAGTCAGATTTGCTTTTTGCCATGCTGAACTACCTATGGTGAGCTATCCGCCTAGTCATGGCATCTTGTGTCCTTCAGGTCAGAAATGAAACCTAAGACTGCAGTAAACAAAGTTACAAATCCAAGTCAACATTGCAACTCGCTCATAACTGCCCGGTCTCTCTCGATCATAACACTACATGAACAACAAGAAGGACAGAGACATAACCAGAGATGTGTAACCAGTATGGCAAATCAGGCCATGATAAACACAGAGGGACAATAAAGCAATAGAGAAAGGGAAGACAAAAGCATACAGAGTCTTAGTTCAACCAGGAATGTGTGTGCTGGATTAAATTTCTCCTGTACATAATCTTATTGGCTTTCATAAACATTTAATGTCACCCAGTCTGGTGGTTTGTGTCGCCTGCATGCAATGTTTTGTAGAACAGGTCCAGTGTTCAGTTGGTAAACTGCATTAGAACAATTTGAGGCAAATTTTCAGTTATTCAAGTCAGCATTACATGAACAAGCGAGTGAATACAGGAGAACTATAGACTCTCAGACAACACCTATGTGCATTGTCAAGTGTAAACCAGAGCAATTTCTATGATTTCAGTCATTACCATTTCTTACTTGCTAGCTAGCTCCCAAAAAAACAATGTCATTTACTATGTACTTCTGTAATGCTGCTCATGCCACATCACATGGTAGCTGAACTGCCCTTTTCTGCACTTATAGAAACCCATGACTGGCTAGTTGTCCTAGGAAGAGAGTAACGCCATCCTTCCCACCCAGAAAGCATGGCTAATTTTGCTTTTTTAGACTTCGATGCCTGTGGCATCAAGATTTAAATGAGTTCTCTCTCCATGATGGCCCTTTTGCTACAATTTTTTAGTATGTGGGGAGAAAGGTTATCCTGCAGATGGTTTGTTGGCCTTGGGATAATTAATTTTAATATTTTTTAAACATAATTAAAAAAAAAAAAAAAATACTAAATGTACATAGATAATTTTGTGGGTATGCAGTTGACTGTAAAGGTGAAGGATGTGTTTAATGCATTAAGTAAAACATCAAAACATACTGACAAACAAAATTATATTTAGTGCCAATAGATACACAAGGGCAAAAACTGTGTACCGGTAATATTAAATATGCTGAACGATTTTATATTATTTTTTTAGAAAAATCAAGTTCCAGTAGGCAATAAGCAAAACCCTATAATAAGCATGTCTTTTAGACAAAATAAAAGATTCAGTAAAAACCATATACCATGAACAATGGCTCTTCATTTTACAAAGTTGTGTACCGTACAGTTAGCTTAATTTCATGTCTCTATCCATTTTCAGTTTGTTTGCCTTTTTTTTTTTTTCTTTATAAATACAAAACATGGACCACCTTCCACGGCACATGCTCAGACCTCATCAACTTCAGGTTAAACCTTAAAAGTGCTCTCTGATCACTGTAGAAAAAGCTAGCAGCTGGAGAGCAGTAATCGGAGGTGAGTCAGGTCCAGACTGGGTCTCTGTGCCTCCAGAATGAGCACCTAAAGAGAAATCAATATGGGTTCTGACTCAGCCACACTCAATCTCTCTTCGCGGGCGGAAATCAAAACAGACTTCTGTACAAAACTAATAACTATCAGAGGCATGGCAGCCTGGGAAGACTTGTCACTCCGGCAATGGCTGGCTCACTGGGAGAGCAAGGAGGAGGCAGGAAAAAAAGCGAGAGAGCTTCTTGATAACACACCCATCTCAGCGGGACCAGGTTAAGAGCACGACTGGATTCGTTGGGTGCAGGTACACAGAAAAAAAACAAGCAGAACCTGGGAGGCCTTCATGAAGCCTTTCAAACTCCTCCTGTCATAATATATTACGCACGTAAGAGCACTGGCAGGGCATGTACAACAGGCTGCTCCACAAATACATATAATCCTACATGACTCCTCACCCAGCTAAACATGTTGCCGCAAATCTGGGAACAGGCGACATCCAGAGATGACAAAACGCTGCTGGCGGCCAACACCAGAGCGCTTCTTTTTCACTGGCTGTACAAACTTGGGGAGAACATTTAAAGTCAATCATTTGCTCCATGCATCATAGGGATATGAATAAAACATGGAGGTGAGGGAGAGAGACAGAGAGCAGCACTGGCTGCCCAGCATCACGCTGCACTCTGTCCCAATAGGTGTCAAGTCTTTCAGCAGATGCACGCGACAAAAGAGTAATTAATAGCCCAGCGGCAAACTCAAGAATCCCCATGCCTCAATATGTCTTCATTTGCTGTGCAGCAGGATGGAGCTTTCTGTGGGCCATATTTCTCCTCAATGTGCCCATCAACTACAGTCAGGGTGGAGATGCAGCTGATTTGGATTCAAGATGTTCTCGCACACGCTGTCACTATTGCATACAAGAGTTCTCTCTCTTTGCTGTGCAAACTTTTATTTGCTTTCTAGATTTCCTTCACTGAGTTGTTACTTTGAGAGGAAAATCAAGAAAGGCAGGTCAGCAAATGACTGTTTATAGCTGTTAATGTAAGCAATAACTGACACCATGTTGCTTCGTGGACGTTTCACATTATCAAATGTAACAAATGTAATTTCATTTAATAACAATGCAATCAATAGCTGTGGTATAAATGAAATCACACACTTTGGTACACATTTTGTTACTTGTCCCAACTTGCAGCCCAACACCCACGTGTTGATTATATTCCTATAAACATACGTCGAGTTGTGTTTTATTCGTTGCTAATCTGCGCAGTATATATATATATATCTCTCCATCGTGCCCTCAAAAACTTGTGGAACTAAACAGAATCAAAAGCAGATTTACAAAAACAAATTAAATGCATTAAAAAACAAAAAGACCACATTTTTTCCAATCCCTATTCAAAATCTCATTCCATAGCATGACAAATTTATAAACCAATATTACAAAACCTTAAAGAAAATCCCTCAAGCAAAATACATAAAGCAGAGTTTCTTTAAATATATGCCTTAAGTAAAAACAGTAAGACAAATCTCCCAATTGACAGCCACAATGAATGTGTCATGAGTTTGGTCTGACAGCATTCCTAAATATATTGCTTCATGTATCATTGTGTTCGCATGGAATACATCACAACCATGTATTATCAGGTTCTCGGATAAATGCCTTCATCCGAAGGTTGCCGGATTCCGAATTCGCACCTCCGAGCCGCGCTTCCCAAGAGTGGAAATGAAACACATTTATTGCGACTAAATGTGACTGCAATGTACTGTTCATCTTTAACAGTGTCAATGCTCTTTTATTATTCGTGAAATAATCTTTTGTATAAATGCAAGATAGAGAGACTTACTCCTACTGGGATGAAATTATACCTCTAACAATAAAAAACAAAAAAATAGATGGATACAGGGCTTTAAGCTAAACGTACTACACGACAGAGCTGGGCGATATATGATATGATAAATTATGTACCTTGGTTATGTTACTCATGAATCAGTAGCTGATGGGAACCTACTTCTACACAGATTTCTCCTTATGTCGTGTTCTATATAATTCATTTCTATCATGTTATATCAAATTAACATACCAAATTAAACCGTAGTTGTTTTTGGGATTTGTATAAGAAAACGGCACTTGTTAACGTTGTTGTTGTTCATATGGTGACGTGTGGACATGGCATATTTGCTTGCTCCTATTGCAATAAATGAATTTCTTACTTAACCATTTTCACTGTCGACTGGCATAGAATGGCTATCCGGCACACAGCTCTTTCCAGTGGGATTACAACTTAGCACTGATGGTATTTAGAGCTCTCTGCAATCTCTGGAGAGACGAGGGTCAAACGATGCTTTTCATGAGCCGCTTGCTGTAAAGTCTCCTGCCTGCTGCATTTAAATCAGCATTTTAACAAACGTCCCAGAGATCCTCGTTGAAAGAGCCCCTCGGCACACCTCCTCGAGACAAGCAATTTGCCGTTTCTGTTGTTTGCTTGACCTAGAGAAAACAATTTCAAAGGGTCTTTTTGTGGACTTAACAGCTCGGCTGTGCAGGTAAGCACCGGGCAGCTTTTACCCCCACAAGATGAATTGGTGAGCTGTCGGCTGGAGACAGGCCGAGTGCTTGTGTTTTTGTAATGGGACACTGGAAGTGTCTTTGATTAATGAAACAGCGATACTGAGCTGTTAGGGAGCCTTTCTGCTGAAAGAACGATTGAGACGCGGATACGTGCCGACAGATGTAGGAGCACGGCTGGACTCAGAGGAAAGAGCGCGCACAAGGATGCTTTAGCTTAAAAGCCGAAGCTGGAAATCGGGCCTTAGACACGTCCCGGCACCCAAAAGAGTCATTAACGAGCAAGACTTTTTTACTAATGACACACGCGCTGGGAGATGCTGCACACTAACCACCCGATCGTTAAGAGCAGCATAACGATCATATTTATCTAAAAAAGCAGAAACAAAGAAATGCTGTTTGTGTTCTCTCTTTCAGTACCACGGAGTTAAACCCTTTTTTCTACAATGCCTGTTGTTTTATTTTTGTTTTTGTAAATACATTTGTTCTGTCTTTCATTTAAAATCTTTTCCCCCTACTGGCTTAAATCTTAAACCTCAAAAAAACCCTAAATAAATAAATAAAAATTCATTGCACTCATCCAAACATGCCTCATTCAAAGCATATTGGAAAGCTTTTTGTTTATACGGTTAAAAGAAAATGCCCAACAATGTGAAGTTTCAGATACAAGAACACACTTGTGGTGCTGTCACAATGCCAAGTTGTGTTCCAGTGCCTAAGAGAAACTGCCTGCGAAAGAGGAACAATTTAGTCAAGTAACTTTTTCCATCTTCAAACCGTTCAGCCTAATATGCATGTGTAAATTGATTATCTTTTAACAGAAAAATAAAATACTATAACAGAATGACATCAGCGGGTTGTTTGCTGTTCGTGCATTTATTGGGGGAACAGTAATAACTCGCTTTAAAGAGCTGATTAGCTATCCTGAGATGACTTTTTGAGAGACCGCTTTATGATTAAAGCTCTCTCTTCCCCCATGCTTTCCTTATAAGACATTTTAAACACTAAATAATTCAAGACGGGTAAAAGAACAAAGCGATTTATAAAAAAAAAAAAAAAAAAAAAAACACGCACATGCCAATACGGCAGGTCTTTTAAAACAATTCAAATCCTTTGTAGAAGCGCTGATGCCCCGCCTCCTATGGTGGCTGAGCCGTGGATTGGATCATTTCAGGATGCGCGGAAGAAAGGATGTTTATGTTCGTGTTGTTTCCAGGCTGTGATCCCGAGGGAGCGCATTCCTCTCTCAAACCATGACTAAAGGTATGTGAACCATCTGGACAAAGACACTGGGTCACAATGCCCCTACACACTGAACGCAAAGAGGCCTTTCATTCTCTGGCCAGGACCTTGATATCCATCTGCTCTGGAGAGGTCAACCATCATTTCCAACGTTATCAAATGTGTCCGGGTGTTGTTCCTTTCCCCAACAAAAACGGCTCAGAGTGTACAGAATGCTTAGTTTTGACGTTTTAGTCGGTACTTCAGTTGATGTAATCAAATATGACTACATTTGCATTCTAAATACAGTGGTGTGAAAGTGTTTGCCCCCTTCTTTAATGTTTCAGATCATCAAACTAATTTAAATCTTAGTAAAAAGATAAGTGAACACAACATGCAGTTTTTAAATAAAGGTTTTTATTATTGAGGAAAAACAAAATCCAACACTATATGGCCCTGTGTGAAAAACTGTTAAAACTGTGGTTTATTACACCCGAGTTCAATTTCTCTAGCCACACCCAGGCCCGATTACTGTCACACCTGTTCACAATCAAGAAATCTCTTAAATAGGACCTGCCTGACAAAGTAAAGTGGACCAAAAAGCCTCAAAATCTAGACATCATGCCGAGATCCGAAGAAATTCTGAAACAAATGAGAAAGAAAGTATTGAAGATCTATCAATCTGGAAAAGGTTAAAAAACCATTATTCACAAATGGCAAAAACATGGAACAGTGAAGAACCTTCCCAAGAGTGGCTGGCCGAACAAAATAACCCCAAAAGCACAGCGACGACTCATCCAAGAGGTCACAAAAGACTCCACATCATCATCCAAAGAATTGCAGGCCTTACTTGCCTCAGTTACGGTCAGTGTTCATGACTCCACCATAAGAAATAGACCGAGCAACAATGGTCTGCATGGCAGAGTTCAAAGAAAACCGCTGCTGAGCAAAAAGAACATAAAGGCTTGTCTCAGTTTTGCCAGAAAACATCTTGATAATCCAAGACTTTTGGGAAAATACTCTGTGGACTGACGAGACAAAAGTTTACCTTTTTTGGAAAGCGTGTGTCCCGTTACGTCTGGCGTAAAATTAACACCACATATCAGAAAAGGAACATCATACCAACAGTAAAATATGGTGGTGGTGGTAGTATGATGGTCTGGGGCTGTTTTGCTGCTTCAGGACCTGGAAGACTTGCTGTAATAAATGGAACCATGAATTCTGCTGTTTACCAAAAAATCCTGAAGAAAAGTGTCTGGCCATCTGTTTGTGACCTTAAGCTACAGGGAACTCGGGTTCTGCAGCGGGACAATGATCCAAAACACACCAGCAAGTCCACCTCTGAATGGCAGAAGAGAAACAAAATGAAGTCCTGACCTGAATCCTATTGAGATGCGGTGGCATGACTTGCTCGAAAACCTGCCAATGTGGCTGAAGTACAACAATTCTGCATAGATGAGTGACCAAAATTCTTCCACAGCGCTGTAACAGACTCATTGCAAGTTATCGCTAACCTTTGATTGAAGTTGCTGCTAAGGGTGGCCCAACTAGTTATTAGGTTTAGGGGGCAAACACTTTTACACAGGGCCATGTAGTTTTGGATTTTGTTTTCCCTCAATAATAAAAACCTTCATTTAAAAACTGCATGTTGTGTTCACTTGTTATCTTTTACTAATATTTAAATTAGTTTGATGATCTGAAACATTAGTGTGACAAACATGCAAAAAAATTTGAAATCACTTTCACAACACTGTATACCATGGCACTGTTCAATCTCAAAAGTAATTAGTGTTCGATGACAGTTCTGCAACACAAATTTTTATAACTGCCAAATTGATGTGGTGCAATAGGAATAAAATACTTCAGCATGTCAAAATAAATACTACCACACCAACACGGTCACCATATTTTCCCTATAGAGCTTTGTATATTATATATATATTTTCCTAGAGCTTGTCACTTTGGCTATTTTATGCCATATATAATAGTCTATAATGACAGATTCTGGTCATGAAAGACTGGCTGGATAACAGACACCCAAAAAAAAGGGTAATTCAACTGAAATTGGCCTAGAATTTCATTTTTTTTCTCTCCCATTTTTAGACACACCGTTGTTTTTTTGGCTTGACAAACATTTTCTCCATGTAAACAATTATTAACTGTGCTGTTGTCGATGGTGAAAAATCAGAATTACAATGTATAATGAAACTGAGGGATCATTCCTCCACCTGCACCGTTGTTTTCCCTCTACTTTTAGAAGCTTTCTACTTATGGAGTGTAAGGAAGGCATGCCCCGCACACATGCATTCACACACGAACATGCACGCAAGCACGCACACAACCTCACACAGTCACAGGGGGTTTAAAAGTGCTGCAGCTAATAAAATAGCCGGATTTGATAATCAGTTCAGACAGTCCATTTGCAAATAAGAGCCTCTAATTAATTAATCAATGTGCATTTCAACGACTGTATTGTCAAGAGCAGTCAAGTGTGGTTTACTCATACGCCAGCTCTCTATTTTCACAAAACTGTCTTCTATAACTCGACCTTAAGGCGACAAAATTACCCCTACATACAGGAACATTTCCACAATTATTGCCTTAAATCTATAATTGCCTGTAAGCGCTACATTAATAATTTAGTGTGAACTGAAATAGATGTACATTTGGAATTTATTTTAGGAAAAATGTGCATTGTTTGCCCTACAAAAAGCCCACATCTCAATGAAGCAGCAGGGGAGGTTTCTTGTTAATTTGGGAGATTAAAGGTTAACCTCAGACAAACTGCCTCCATTCTCTGCGCTGTTTGGTGTGAGTGGGGTATTAAAAGCTTCAGCTCTGTCGCTTGCATGTGAATACGAAAGACTGTAAAGCTGCCCAGGTCCAAAATACTTGCTGACGTTAAGGGCTTTGAGCAACTGCACTGGCTCGTCGTCCAAAGTACATTATCTGCAATCAAGTTATTAGAGTGAGAAAAACCAGAGAAGCTTTTTTTTTTTTCTTGCTGAAAGATGTGGGAGAATGCAAATAATCCAAACAGAAGAGACGGTGCCTCAGGCACTTTTAACGCAACAGTGGATTGTGAAGAATAGACTATCTAATCTAAACGAGACACTCTATTCATTCAGTGATGATTCTCACATGCTGGGCTTGAGTTACTAAAAAAGGTATAGTGGTATTCAGGCTTTCAGGAGTGACGCTGCATTGCATTACCTATTTCTGCCATCTTGGCCTTTTCAGAAATGTAGGAAACGTCCAGCAACCAAACAAACGGAAAAAGGGATTTTGGGAGCTAAAGTTGGAGGACGTGCTGAAGAAGGCGGTGCTCTCTAGGCTAAAGCAAAGCTGTTCTTAGTCCCACAGGAAGCCAAGCAGTTTAAGAGAAAGCAGGATAGGTAGAAAGGAAGCAAGAGGAAGAGAGAGAGATGCTCTAGGCTCACCTACAGAGGGAGCTAAACAAAAACAGACATCAACTTGTAAAGCTTCAGATATTCATAAATCCACCCTATTCAGAGCTGCTAGAGTATAAACTGGATCATATGCATTTAAGCAAAGGAATAAATAAAGGGTTGTATAATTATGTTAATGTATTCTTAAGGAAACAAACTATAAATAAATTATATATATAATTTATATATATAATTATAAATAAAACCACACGCATAAAGCAGACAAAGTAGTTCCAAAATGAAATATAAGCAACTGACATTTACAATAAAATCCGAAAAGGTCATGATTGGTTTTTTTTTTCCCCATATCATATATTTATTTATGTATTTATAGGTACTGTGACATCACAACAAATCAAAATTGAAAGATTTATAGTCCGATGTCTATCTTTACTCTAAAACCCCTGTCAAAAACTTAAAACTATAGTGAATTTTATGAGTGTACAATCATCTGTTAAAAAACATTCACATGTAAAACACTTTCATTGTGTCCTAGTTGCTTTTAGCGGAAGCCGGGCGATTACGACGGACCTTTTACACTTGGAAATGTAGTACTAGTGTATTATTAAACCACTTTATACTCCCAGACGTACATTCCTCAATCTAATTATGATTTGCTTAACCAATTATTTTCACTGTACAGTACTAAATAATTCTAAGTGGTTAACTGAATTATATGCTTGATTTCTACAATAGAATTACTAGTAAGCGGGTGGGTTATGCGGGTTGGTTAAATGACTGACCATAGCTTCTCTAATCAAAGTGATCATGTCACTGATATCTTAGTTTGAGTTGCTGCTCTTTAATAGCCAGAAACGTATCTAGTATAAGACGAATACAATAAATGCAAAAGATTGTGTTGGTATAGAGAAAAATAAAAAAAAAACTACTTTCAGCAAGTAACAGTAAATGTAGAACACTTGGGCCACATCACTCCACTTAATTATTGATGATTTTACCTTTAATAGCACAGTGTAATATTCTTTACATAGTACCTAGCGTTCAAATTTATACACAGAATGGAACAGACATTTCTACATACTCAGTGAAGAACATCCTTAGAGAAATAACACGTTGACATTTCTCTGTACCATACAAGCAAAGATCAGGAAAGCCTTGAGAATGATTACCTGCTTTCTAATGAGCAGAGCGTACATACAAAACCTATTGTTCAAAAATAAATAAGCATCACCTTTTCACCCAACTCGCCAAAAAAAAAGTTTCCAGTCCTTGAGTTAAGGAGAAGGAATTTACAGAGGGGAAGAAAGGTCTGGTTTGGGGTGGGGGAGGTTAAAGGTCAACCCTAGCACTCAACAGTCAGCCTAAAAGCCCAGATAAGGCCTGAAAGCATCCTGTGTGTGGCTGATACCAGCCTCTGGCCAAACAGATACAGTAAAGCTTGACCAACTGGAATCCGGCACTTTAAAGCGCAACAATTTAAACAGTGCACAAGTCGAGTTGGACTCCAAGGGTCATTGCTTAGACAGTGAGTGCTCATTCATCAGCCTTCATGTAGGAAAGCTTTTCTTCCGTCAGTATAAATGACCTTTGCCGTGAAACAGCACCTGAACAATGTAACAAACATCAATTCCAGAAATGTCAATTGGATCTCGGGGGTCAGTGGGGGTCATCTTGCCACTCAGCACTCTTGACAAGGCGTCTAAAGGTGAATACTCGTGCATTAATGTCTCTGCGACTGCTTATCCTCGTCTGTGCTTTTTAACGTGGTCGGTATGTCCTCTTTGGCGCTTCATATTAAAATAATCTTTATTCTATTAGGTATTGCAGGTCTTACTGAAGAATTACGTCAAGCAAATAGAGGACATTTGTATTCTAAGGAAAGACTGTGTTGCCTTTATCTAGACCAGGATCAGACGCAGTAGTATGAGACAGAGTGGGAAACCTGACTGGAAAATCAAGCAACTGCTTTAATGGAATCCTGGGGAATATACCAACATTTACTACAAGATGGAAGGTACCCTTTTAAAAAAAAAAAAGGATGCAATGGATCTCAAGGGGGTAAGAATAGACACGTTTGTCATGCCATCTTCTCAAGTAAGTGCTATTTTTGAGGAAGCACTAAAACTAAAACAATCAAAGTTGTCAGAGGTCTTCCTTTCTTTCAAGTATCCTTTCCTCCTTTGTGTGGTGTCACAAGCTTGTCAGCAGTCATCGTCCTGCCACATTGCCAGAGGAAATGGCTGGTCTTTCCAGAAATGTATGCACATGATGAACACATGCACACAAGTCAGTTCTTATTGTCCAAGCGTTCTTACGAAACATTTCACCACAAAAACCGATGTAAGCAATAAAACAGCTGTTAATATCAATGCTTTTGCCCAGAATGACCATACAGCAATTTAAAATGCTGCATTTGCCATTCATGAACTTCACTTTTGAAATGAGAAAAGAAAAAAAAGGGACAGGAACATTCTGGGTTGCATAAGTTAGGCTTTGCTTCATAAACGAAATGAGCACAACTATACAGACATGTATATGAAATTAGGATTCTTTCATGGCTGTTGGCGTGGCTCCGGATGGCAACGGGGTCAGACACCAAACAAAAGCATCCACGGGCAAAATTGTAGCTGGTGCTTTAGCATTGAAACAATGGCCAAATTTAATTAGCCTCATTCCGAAAAGAAAGCTCAGTGCTGTTTGGCAATGGAGTCGTTTCCAGGACTACAAAAAAGACCACACGCACGTACTAATTGATGAAATAACATTTTCCTAGACACATCAGTGGCGCCTACATACAAGTTATTTTTGACTTTGTCTACAGACATCAAGCAAAGCCATAATATTTCTTTGCAAGGCAGCGGCACTATTAGCAGGGAATGAAAGGCAGGGTCGTCGCTCATTAGAAGCGATCTGCCTGCATTGATCCCCGCAGCCGAGCAAAATGTCACCTTAATTAAAATGCGCCCGTGCTCAGTGAGAACGTGTGCAGGAATCAGAGAAACACAGCAGTACATGGTAGGGGGTTTACCTTAGCGTACACACATGCACAACCTTACTGTCATGTTAACACAAACCCTATAAAGCAACAAATATTCATACATCATCCTAACAGAGGGCCATAGGTTAGTAGACATTTCTTATGTAGCATTTTGAGCTTGATTTTAGATGGATTTTTTCATTTTATTTTATTTTTTCGTTTTTTTTATTATAAAGGCGCATATAAAGTCCATGTAAGAACTGAAAGACGAGCTTAATCAGTTTTAAGAACAGAAGGTAGGATTTTATTTAAAAAATCATGCCAAGGTAGATTTGAAAAGAATTAACAGTTTAACAAGAATTAACAGTTTTCCAGAAATCCTGTCAGCTTAGAAATTCTATCAACAGGGAAGTTTATAAACATATAGAAATGTGGCTTAGAATCTTTCAGAAATCCTGTCAGGTTATGAATGTTAGCCAGCTAGCTAGAATAACAGTGTGCCTGGATCAAAGTCAACTATAACACATATAACAAAAATCCTCTCAGAAATTCTGTCAGGTTAGTTCGACTGTTAGGTTTAATTTTAACCAGTTTGATAGCATTTAAAGTGGAAATTTAAACATGCAAAGACACAACGAAAATCCATTAAGGATTCTGTCAGGTTAGCTAATATTAGCCAGATAGCCATCAGTTGCATATTTATTATAAAATAATAAACACATTCCCGATCCTCTAGTATTCTGGAGGGTTAGGGGTTTAAGGTATTGTACCCCACAAAAATGATTATTTGCTTTAAAAAAAAATATTTACAACAGATGCCTTATAACCTCATCTACATGCTAAAATAAGAATGGATTCTGACTTATCTCTAGTCTGTGTGAAAAGGTGATGGAATAAATTGTACGCAGATTTACATATGAAAGCCATTTAAGGAAAAAAATTGCAGGCAACTGATCTTGATCCAGCAAGATGCCATTTGTAGACTTTACACATGTTCAACAGTGTAGAAATAAGTCACACCTGACCGACGGCTTCTACTTAAGTCATACCTTATTACGGTTTAAACTAAGCAAGAGTGGAAGGCAATAGTTTATCCTGATTTCATCATTTGTCAGATTAACTTATGACTAAAGTGCTGGTAGCATGCCTGATGGAGGAATAAAAAGAAAAAAGAAAAAAAAAAAAGATAAAATGTTCCCAGTACGACGGCGTATGTGACTGATCTAGTTTCTCTCGCTATCCTGGGCCCACCATTGCCCCAGGGCTGGGCAGTGAGTAAAAATATTAGTGATCATATTGAAGTAATGTGTAAAACACAGCCTATTCTCTGGGCACGGAGAGACTGACCTAGAAAAGCGCAGCCTCTCTCATCTGGAAAGAAACGTGGCATTCATGCCCAGGTGCTATCAATTTCCTCCAGCGTGTGCCAGATCCAAACTGGCACAGACTCAATCCACAGGAACCATACGGTTATACTAAACACAATACTGCCGCATCTAAACCGCACAAAACCCACTCGCACAGCCTGAAATCCATCATTGGAGAAAGTAAATGGCTGTTTTTCCCTGCGTGCCTAATTGGAATTGTAAATAGCCTTCAGAATTAATTACAAGCCTGTTAAATAAGTATTTTTGGATAACAAATGTCATAAAAAATCTTATTGGCCTTTCCATCGCTGTTATTTAGCTTAATGAAGGATGGGTGTATATTTCAAGTACTGCTGCTTGCACCGGATCACTCGAACCACCAAAACATCATAAATGCGACTGATATAATCGCTCTGGTATGTATCCCTGGCTGCTACAGGAAATTTGCACCCGTGTCATTTGAATTCAATCAATCATTTACAAATAATAGGATAGCATACAGAGCACAGTTACAACCAGGCTGCAGCTATACAACTGTATGGCCAATTATAGAAAAATATACACATGCTCTTCTAGAGGGTATGACTCATGTTTAAACTGATGTGATATGGACTGAACAACATGTTTTTTGTTATTCCTTATTGCAGTATTAGATTTTACAATACTGACATCACCTGTAATATGCAAAGTAATAACAAAACACATTTCCTTCTAAAGAGCCGAAGAAAGAAAATAATTGTGTTTTGCCCGTTTTTTGTTTATATACAGCAGAACGTCACTGTTACAACACTATATTAGGAATAAAACAAAACAGAATACGGTCTTCTAGGAAAATAATCAAAAGAACATTGTGATGACATCCTGTTGATAATTTACCCATAAGAACACATCCCAAAGTGAATTATTCCTTTTATACCATATGTATTTGCGAACATTGATCGCAACATTAATATTTATAAATAGTTTTTTTTTTTGGCACTTACATTATAACAGTCAAAACAGTTACCAGCTTCAATTCCCCCCTGCAAAGCTCAAATATAAATAATGTTACATTACGAACATACTTATCAATTTCTGAATTTTTTGTGGCAAAAATACGAAAACTCCTTCCATAAATCTGAAATCATCATCTCTTCATTTTAATTATTATTTCAAGTTCCATTTGTTTAAATAATAGCACATTTTTAAAACCTATCCATTATTAGAGCAAGATTATGTAAAGTGTTCACTAAAAAGCCCCCTGTTACTATAGAAACAATAACCTATTAAAACAAGTTCATTAATGTAAACCTGTTTTGCAGATATTGGTATGAGAAAAGTATTCTCTGATCAATCAGGGTACAAATGCATATTGTATGGCAATAATATATGACTACTAATGGAGACTAATTCTATATCAAATATTTTTATATATATATATATATATATATATATATATATATATATATATATATATATATATATATATATATATATATATATATAAAAAAAACAAGAGATTTATGTTTTTAGATTTATTAATAAAAATTTATTATAAAATTACATAAAATGTTAACAGTACAGTACTGTATATATATATATATATATATATATATATATATATATATATATATATATATATATATATATATATATATATATATAAATAAATAAAACCATTTTTGGGTGGCCTCTGTTTATTGCAGTTTTTCGCTTATTGCAGATTGTTTTGGAATGTAATGAGCAGTTTTATCGTGGTACGTGTATATACACATACGTATAGACAGTCATTCATATAATATATCGCATATGCACGCACACACACGCACACGCGCCCTTAAGTGAGACATACCAGAAAGGCTGTCTCGACGATGTCTAATACCCCCAGCCGTCTCCAGCTTCACTAGCTTCCCTCTCGCTCACTTTGCTTTATCGTGTGCACTGCTGAGTGCCACAGACAGGCACACACAGTTCCCAGTGGATCTTCAGGGACAGCGGGTGCTCCACATGAGCCGTATATTTTTAGTGCATCCCGAGACGAGAGATCCCTCTGGTTAGTTTCTACAAATGTTTCAAGAAGTGCTAAATCTATCATTGACCTCTACCCTGCCTCTGCACTGTCTACAATGCTGCACATTTTATAATTTGGCCCTGTGGGCATGTGGAACAAAGACCGGTGTCTTTACATCAGGTTTCTCATTGCTGACGATGTGACAGTGCTATCACAGGTGCACATTTAGACAAGGCCTTAAAGAATTATTATACATGAAAATAATATGCATGTGTAAATTCAAGGTTTATGAGAAACAGTTTGGTCAGTTTTCCACTTTATTTTAAACGCAACCACGAAAACTGTGCAAACTGCAGGCCTTAATCATCAATGTTCATTAAAGTTTGGCTTTGATCGAGTTCGGTATTGGTAAGAAGCAACACAACGAGATTTGTTTTCAATGTTTTCAGCTATGTGAACTTCACTTTCACATACACACACACAAATCACACGTCAAGTCTGACAAACAATTCAACATTTCAATTGAAGAGTTGGCGATTATACATGCAACTCACTGTGTAATTTCTAATACTTCTCTTGAAGAGAAACCAAAAAATTATTTTGCTGATCCAAAAACATATTGATGAAAGCATTTTGTTCGTCATCAGAACACACACTGACACAAAGGTAGACAGACACCCACACCCACCCACACCTAGTGAAAGTCTCATACCAGGTGTGAGAAAGTAGGACTGGGAGACGAGATCCAGCACCTTTGAAGAATTCGCATTGCTCCAATAAAATAATAAAAGTGCTTTTTCAGTCACCCTGAATGGAGCCAAAGAGGAAATCAAAGGGCTGAGAAAAGACAAGAGATCAACAATTGTCTAGTCCTGTACGTTTCCTTTGTATAATGTGTGTGCATGTGTGTGTAGGCTAATAAAAGTCAAGGTTAATATAAGCCGGGCATAACTGAAGACACAACTGTAAGTGAAACAGACAAAGCAGCATTCCAATTTCTTGCAAAATACATACCTACAGTGGGGAAAAGTGTGCTAAATTTGTAAACAAAAAAAACCCCTATGTTTCCTCACGAAACAAAATATGAATAAACGGCCTAAAAAGGGCAAATTGCTCACAATGCAAACAATATCAGATTCTTTGAATTGGGAGGACAATACAGGGTCTCAAGGCTTGTGAGGTTTGAAAATTAGTTCCAGTGCCACTATTAAGGTGCTGAAGTAGAAGACTCAGCGGGGGTCGAGGGCGCTGTAAGAGCCCACTTCTTGCTGAAGAAAATCGGACTCATGGAACAAAGGCGCGGGTCAAGACCTTGAGGCCAATCAAAAGCCGGAGCATCTCGCACTATGGCTGCAGTGCTGAAGCTTGTGGCCTTCAGCCTTGGATTCAGGCCTCTTTTAGGGTTTATTACACATCATAAGCAAGATGATGTCACCCACCCAACCAGACAATACAATAGAATTGAGAGAACCAATTCTGACCATTTGTATTTCAAGCACTCACCTTTGCCAGGCTGTGTCAAGGAGATAGAAGAGAATGAACAACAATGCAAGGCAGGAGCTCTGCAACGCAATAGATTTAAAATCTAGCGCTCAAAAAAGTGGTTCAACTAATATTTTAATGTTTTCCCTTTCATACCAAAATGTAAAACAATAGTGAAGGACATCAACAGCTCAGGACAATTCAATTGAAAACATACAGAGCACAGACAGGGTTAGGGCTTTCATTCTTGGGATTTTGTTAATTCCAATGACAAAGCAATAAAACCTAATCTCTGCAGGCTGTGACACAGTCTAAAACATATTGTCCTTAGTATGCATATTAACCAATATATCAAACAACTAAATTCTGTGTTCATTCGAGTAAATGTTATTATATACATATGGTTTTCCGCAGTTGTGTTTCCCAAACCCCAGTGAAAACATTTAATAAGAAAATTAGCTGAAGAAGCAGCACACAAGCTCATGGCTACAGTAAAGCTCCTCAATGGGGAACAAACTAATTGAGCTGTAGAAAGAGAAAGATTGCTCTTACAATGCACATTTAAAGAACCATCACAACCAAAGTGATTAGTAGAAAAAAAATCAATCCTAAATGAAAATCTTGTTAAAAATCACCTCAATCTTTTTGTAGTAAAGAGAAAAGCCTTTTAATATTATTATTTTTTTTTTGGTTTTACAGGAATTGGCTGCCAGGGTGCATTTCGAAAGATTTTTGCTAGAAAAAATGTAGAGAAAAACACTAGATGCCACATCATAATCTCGAAGAATTCTAAGTCTTTGTAGTATCCAAGGCTTAAGAGATCATTGCTCCCGTTTTATTTTTCATTTCTTTTACTGGTTTGAAGTTGGTTTAAACTCTTGGCTCTTCTCCTGGGCTTTCCTAATCCAACATTGATTTTAAAGAATTATGAGCAAAATATTAATGCAGGTTATAAAAAAAAAAAAATCTCTGGATTGAAAGCCAAGCAAATGAAGTCAGGCTGTGGCAATATTCCTGTTTGTAGGTTACAGGTAAGCTATTTGACCTTCGAGTGTTTACATGGCACAGAAGATAAAAAGCATTATGATCACATTTGACTTCTCTATTTAAAGGGAGTTTATTTTTATTTCATCAAAACCCCTTAATCCTTTCACACCATGAACACATTACAGGCCAAAGAAACCTAAATCATGCCCGTACTGATCCAACACCTCCTGGCCAGGCTTGCCTCATGACCAATAATGTAATCTATCAATAGCTCAATATTCTCCACCTTAATTTAGCAGGAAACATATGCACTGCCCTATCGCTTGCATTCTGGTGCTAACAACTTCCCCTTCCCACACTATACTTCAGGCCTCACTCTCGCACTCGGATATTTTCTCCAGCTAGTGTACACAAAAGGTTTATTTTTAACCATTCCACACATTAGACAACAGAGCGCAGCTGACAGGCCCAGAATGAAGGAGCCATTACCTCATCACAATAGCAGGGAAGAGTGGACGCAGAGACAATGGGGCGAGGGGGAGAGGAGTCGAGGCCACTGAAGCTGACACAGGACTTGCACAACTCTATTTGGCCCTGGAAGGCCAGAGAGACCGACAGAGATGTAGCACTTATGCCGACTGGGCTTCAATTATAGTATGGAAATAACTTAAGCCAGAGGAGTGGAAGGATGTTGAAAATGAACAAAGGCTGATAAATTTAAAGAGAAAGATATTTTGCTTTTGGGCGGTAACCCAACTCATTATTAAAAATAAAAAAATATATCAAAACAGTACCAGAGTTTGGTACCTTTGAAAAGCAAATAGTGACCTGATGAATTTCACTTTTATTTGATTAGATTTTTTTAATTTTTTTATTTGGTGCTTATAAACAAAAATGTTACTTCCTCTTATTGATTGTTCTGCATTTTCAGCAACCAAATTCAAAGCCCCTGTCGAAACTGAGCTTGAGTTAGAGGCAGGACAAAGGGCTTAAAGGTTGGGGTCATGCTGGACCCCACCACCCCACTCGGAATACAGACCTTTGCCCCCTGAACTTTGACCCTGCTTGCATTGTGTAACTAAAAATAATAAAATCTGTTCCAGCAGACTGTTCGGCTCTGCGTCTTAGATGTAAGCTTCATTTTCTTTGCCTGCGCGCTCTTTCTCTAACATTTAAATCAAGATTATGCCAAGATTACGTGGGATTCTGCTGGCAGATGGTGCTTTTGCACCGTGCTTAGAAGAGCCAAGAGTTGGCTGCACCGCTTTCCCTTTCTTAATGAAAGAAAACAAATATTACTGCTTTCAAGCGGCTTTGGGGGATTGGATCCAACGAGAAGGCATATGACGAGCTTAAATGTGTCGACTTTCATCTAAGTGTTAATCAATAACACGTCGAACCACATGGCCAGTGTTATTACCAAAATGGAGAAAGTGGCAGAAAGTTTCTTGCGGTAGAACAAAATTATGTAGAGCATTGCATCCAATCTGACCAAACAATGCAGACAAAAGAAAGCTTTTACATTGTCTGCTAAGTTCTTTGTGCATGTGACAGGAATGACAGTGGCCTGTTCTGTCCCATCTAACAATCTGAACAGCTCTGGTCCTGACCACTCGAAGTCACCCCCCACTTTGCGTTCCTAAACTTTGCCCGTGTGACAGAATTCTTTTCCGATCAATAAAAAAAAAAAACCTGTACTATTAAACCCCTGGAAGTCAGCTGCCCCCACCCACATTGCTCTTTGACCTTACTGAAGGCCTGACTGAGCAAAAACACTGCTCTTCCCATGAGGCCCCTGGAGGCTCCTGTTTCACTAGGGGCAATGAAAGGGACTACTGTAAATAAATGGGGGCCTGTCTGACCCCACCTTTGTCTCTGATGAGACCCCTGCATCCACTCTACTGTAACAGAGCCGACCTCTCACAATGGAGGCTCTCATGGCTCAGAGACCCCCGGGCTCCCAGCACTACATCAGCAGAGGTGGGATTTGAAATCTATGCAGACCCAGACCATAATCACCAAAGCTTCTGTGCTTTTCTATAAACTCAAATCAATGAGCTAAAATTCACCTGAGTTCCAACTCAAACACTGAGTTTACGCTTAAATTGCCAGCTCTATAGAAGGTATAGAATCAGTGCTAAAATGGGAAGAACTCAGAGAAGAACTGAAAGTTCATTCTTTGACAAAACTTTTCATCCTAATTTTTCTACATCTGCTGTTTGAGGATATATAATATGAAGGCCAAAATTCTAAACAGTGTGTGAATGTGTGCATCAGAGGCCATCTGCGGCAAATGCAACTGTTGATGGCAAGACTCTTTCACAGCCTGAGCTTGCTGAGGAACTGTGTGTGTGCTTGTGTTTCTCCATGTGTAAAAAGTCAGAGGCTAAGTGAAATACTTCCCCAGTTTGAAACAAGTGTTAGGGTACAGGAAGCTGAGCCCCAGAGATAAGACCTGATGTTGCGATAAGGCAGAAACACCTGTTAGGAACTCCAGCTTCTATATACAGTCAATGCATGAAAGGACCAGAATCAATGTGACTTTCCTTTGCCGGCGAAGGTCAAACAGGAAACATGGGACAGAAAATTGCAGGGCAGGGCTGCAGAGGATGGCTAGCTAAGGGAAGATAACATGGAGACTGCATCACACTATGCCTAATGGTGTACGGCGCCTCCTGACAGCATCATCTGTATCGCCCTGCCATGGACACAAACAGCAGAAATGATGCGATTTGAGTCATGACATGTCACAGTGGGCTCCACTGGTGATCAGTCCAGTAAACGGAATGGCTTTTGGACTCCAGACAGCGAGCGAACATAAAATACTTCAGCCTGAACTGAAAGGCGAGAGCTCAAGTCGCTGTAACGTGTCGATAAAAATCCAACCCCCATTTTCAGTGGCAAGTCAAAATGGACGAGCAATAAAAAAAATAAAAAAATAAATGGGGGGAGGGGGGGAAGCAATATTCATTTATCCACAAAAACACATTTCGACTCGTGTAGACTCACTTTGGATTTAAACAGGTCATAAGAATGATAAAGTGCAGACCACAAACAATATGGCTGTTCAGGAGTATCAGAAAACCCCGGCAGCACGATTTACAGATTTCTCGAATATTTCATTTTACACGATAGTGTTACTCTTATGGATGATAAAGCGAGGCTTAACAGTCGTATTGTTGACCACGCAATGACCGTTTCTAGAGAGGGAAAGAAAAGCTTGTTTCTGCAATAAAAGAGACCAGTGTGCTTGGTGAAATCATCCCACCTCTATCGAATTAGATGCATTACAAATTCCATAACAACTGTTTCGATCTCGAACCCAGTCCCTCTCCCGTGCTCCGTTTCCTAAGGGCATGCCATTTATCATCCAGCTATTCCTACTGGCTCTCACAACGGGTGCCTCGACTCAGCAAATACATTAATTATGCTTTTAAGCTTCATTCCACACTTTATCCAACTGATCCCCAAGGATTACAATGTGGCTTAAAACATACCACATGGATTTAAGTTTCCTTACTGTGTCCATTCAATATCTCGAATGCCGCCTGCTCAAGATGATGCCTTGAGACTTAGTGAGGCTTCTTTGCGTGAAAAAAATGTCCAGTCAATGGGATACCAAATATGAAGCAATACCAGTAATGCTTTCAACTGAAGAAACACTAGGCCAGGTTTAACAGACACACAAACGCATAGAGTTCTAATGCTCCTACCTGTCCCGGTTGCACACAGATCTATTGTGATGAGTATTTTATGACCCCCTTCTTAGCACACTTGTATCGCTCTATTGGGGGCCCCTTGCCAGTGTCTGGCACCCTATTCAACAGGCAACAAAGCAGCTAATTAGAGCCCCTCTCGGTGGAAGCCCGTGGAAGGCTCTGATTTGATACTTCCAGGGGATTCCGGAGCCCCAGCAGTGCATTCACACAGCCCCAATGCACGCTTGGCTTGGCTCTTTGCTTTGGCCCTTCATTGTGCACGGAGCTCAGCAGCGCATTAGAATCACCGAGGGGGAACCGACATGTCTTCTTTCATGTGGCAAGAGCCAGAAACCAGATGCTAATGGGAAATTGATGGGATTAAAACACTGTACTTTGCAGAAAGAGGAAACTGCTGGCTTATAAAGACCACTTGAATGAAAACACTTTTATAAAGCATAAAACTTCTCAGAAAGTAGAACTCAGGGATGCTTTTTTTTTTCCACACTTACATGATACACTCAAGACATTGCGTGTCATGTATTTCTGATTACATTTATTATTAGCTCAGTTACAATGGCACGCATCTAGGACATTTTCTGAAACACTACCTAATTTTAGATTACTACATGGTATATTTTTAGACTGCCTAAATAATACCTGGAACTTTTTTTATACGAATTATCACAACCATGAAATTCCCAAATTTGTCTTAGGGTTTTTTACTGCTAATTTGTAAAGGCTGCAAATGTCGTTTTCTCATTTAGGATGTCAGGATCAAATTTAGTAGATTTTCAATGCTTCATTCCTTGAGATGCCAAACATAAAAAAGTTTATTTTATATATATATATATATATATATATATATATATATATATATATATATATATATATATATATATATATATATATATATATATATATATATATATATACACACACACATATACACACACATACAAAATAAACTTTTTTTATGTTTATATATATGTGTGTGTTCTCTAGCTTGTTAAAAGTTTATATAAAGCTATATGTATAACTCCCTGAAACAGGGCAGCAATCTTTCATAAAAATCTGCAAAAATGCTAGGGATTCTGCTACAGTTAATCTAACATTTGTGTCTATTGAACGTATGTGTAGGCTTGAGAAAGAAGGAACGATTTTGACTTGCTCTTGCTTTCTTTCCCTTTTCTTAACGAGTTGCATAGCAGAACAGTAGCCTATCTAAGAACCCCATGGTGACAAAAGAGAGTGCGACTAAAGCCTCCTTAAGCCGAGCTTGCCTGATGGGTAGAGGGTCAGAGGCCCGTTAACCAGTGGCTATTCAGCACCATTTGGCCAGGTGAGGGAGGGTTTGGAGCGAGCCAAAAAAAAAAAAAAAAAAAAAAAAAAAAAAAAAAGACAGGGCCTCCTTCGTTCTTTTGCACCGCCCTGTTATCTCAGCTAGCCTGTGCTCGCTTCATCTCCATCGCTATGACCACTGCTTAAACCTGATTTCAGTATGTGTGTGTGGTGAGGCAGAATGGCTTTAGATGTTCACAGAAGGCTTGGTGTGCCACCTGGCACCGTACTGGGCTTCCAGCACTCTGCTCTGACTGTAATCCCTTCATCTCCAGTTGCAGGCTGCAGATAAGGAGACTGCTAGTGAAAAGCACCTCGGTCAGAAAGCCCTGTGCACAACCAGCCTGTCTCTCCACTAGGGCACACGATGCTTATCGCTTTAATAAGACGAGGCTGCCTTGTCTGCCTATCTGCGTTTACTTTTACTTGGTATTCATGCTGGACTCACCAACAGTGCCTCGCATTTTGTAAAGCCTACGGTGAATTAAACTTGGGACTTTTATATAAATTTATCGGTGACAAAAAGTGCAAAAATAAAAAAACAACATGCTACTTATTGTCAGAGAAATGCCCCAAAACCCTCATCCTGTGCTTTAGTAAAGACGTGCAGTCCAATCCATGTGATGTAACCCTGTGCTAAGTCTTTAATCGATACATCTCACTTCTCGACAGGGAAGACAGAAGCCAGATCTCAGATCAGAGGGGTGCCGGTGTAAATCTTTACAGTTCAACCAGAGCCTTTTAAAGCCTGTCCATAATTGGGTGCCTGCCAACACATGCTGTATTTGGGTTGCATAAACAAACAATAGCTGCTAAAAAGCACAGCAAGACAGTTAGATTTTTATTACACATTTAAAAATATCTAGCACTTGCCAGTTAGTACTGAAATATAGAAGAATCTTCCTATTCAATAAGAAGTGTCAAATGTTTCATCATGTGCAATGAAAGAATCAAATCCTCTGTGAGGGATTAAATAAATCACCTGCAGCTATCAAATCGAGTGCCTGCAAGTGCACAATACATTGACAAATTTATATATATGAAATCTAATCTAATTTCCTGTGGAAAGTCATTTTGAGAAAAATGAAAGACATCTAACTTAAGACACAGACAGCTGCTCTTAAATGTTCTATTATCCAAACAATACAAACTCATTTAATGAGCAATTAAGATCTGATTAGAAACATTACCTGCAATTAACGGGTAATAAAAAAAGCTAGAATTAACATCATGAAAGCATGACTTACCTAATAAATGTATATAAAAGATTAATTTTATAACCTCTTTTCTTCTTTCCAAGGCAACCTTTCTGATAATAGAAAAAAAAGTCTGCAGGAAGATATTTTAATTGGCGGACATGAAACGCTGTGTAATTACTATCATACTCAATTAGTAAATTGTTAGAGTTGGGGACCATTTTAACTGAAGCCAATCAGCTGGTGAAAAGCACTTTTTTTTTTTTTTTTACAATTTTACACAAAATGGTTAAGATAAATAGGCAAAGTTTTAATGAACGCCTTTATGGGCACTGGGAATTTCAAGGGCTCTTTAAGTTGTTGGCTGGGTGACCCATTTGGCTGTGTTTTCCCCAACTGATTATAGAAATCAACTAGTAAAAGCTGATATCCCTGTGGGAGACTGGAAGAAAAACGTGCTGACCATGTTTATAGAGAAGGTGCATGATGTCCCGGACATGAAAAGTATTGTGGTATCTGAAAGAACACAGTGAACTAAATGCACTAAATCTCTTTTTGTGCCAATGGTGACTATAACTTTTACAGCCAAAGTGTTGGACAGCAGCGAGTGCTCGTTACAAGCCACATGGTCTGGCTTCGAGAGCTGCTCGGAGTCACAGTTGTTACGGCTGTTGCGTGAGCGTTGGTGGTTTTGTGGTGAAGCTCAGCTGCACTCATTGCCTCTCTCACATCGTTGCAGCCTGACGCTGGTGTTATCTCACCTCGCAAGCTCCATGAAGCTTATCGGGCCAATCTGCTCTTGGTGTACTGGAGAGGAGAGTGCAGGATTATCAGTGCCTCCGATATTGAAAGATAAGACCAGGCTCCCGTTTAAACACTGAGGCTAACTGAGGTGCTAGCAGCATCCAGGAAGCCTGGGTCGGCCCTTTTTAATCTGCAGAATCAAACTGTAACAGTGAAGGACGTTTTATATTTATATATATATATATATATATATATATATATATATATATATATATATATATATATATATATATAAAATGACTGTGAAACCACCAGTCATTTAAACTTGAAATACCAACCTATTATATTTTCCTACCATAACCATGTTATATGTAATATGTTATACAATATACAAACTTTATATATTATTTATATATATATATATATATATATATATATATATATATATATATATATATATATATATATATATATATATATATATATATATATATATATATATGCTTTATCAATAATTTAAGTAAACCCCTCACATTTCAGCAAACATTTTATTATATGTTCTCAATAGACAATACTACAGAAATGAAACTTGGATATAATTTAAAAGTCTCCTCTAAAATAAGTCATTATTGTCTAAATAGCTGGCAACAAAAGTGAGTACACCTGAAGTGAACATGCCAGAACTGTGCCCAAAGTGTCACTGCCTGAATCCTCCTGGGCATGGAATTCACCAGAGCTGCACAGGCAGTTGCTGGGATCTTCTTCCACTCCTCCATAATGACATCATTGCGCTGCTGGATGTTACACATGGCGCTTCTTCACCTTCCACTTGAGGATGCCTCACAGGTGCTCAATAGGGTTCAGTTCTGGAGACATACTTGGCCACTCAATCATCTTCACCTTCCTCAGCAAGGCGGTAGTCGTCTTGACTGTGTTTGGAAGTTTGTTGGAAAACTGCCATTCAGCTATTCCTGAAGGGAGGGCATCATGTTCTGCTTCAGAATGTTACAGTACATGTTGGAATCTGTTTCCCTCTATGAACCGCAGCCCCTCAGTACCACAGCCCGAGACCATGATGCTACCACCACCATGCTCGACTGTAGGAAAAATTTTCTTGGTACTCCTCACCAGGGTGTCACCACACCTGCTTGACACAATCTGAGCCAAGTTTACCTTAATCTTTTTAGACCACAGGATATGGTTGAAGTAATCCATGCTCTTTTGACAGGTCTTCAGCAAACTGTTTGCAGGCTTTCTTCTGAGCCAGCTTAAGAACTGGCTTCCTTCTGGGACGTCATACATCTGTTTTTCAAAGGCAGCTTTTGCACCTGATGCACTTCTTTGATCGACCCTTTTGAGGCCTCTTCTAGAGTGAAACGTTCCTGGAAACCTCTGTATGACCCTGGCCACTGTACTGGAACTCAGTTTTAAAACGTTACTGATCTTTCAGTCTAGGCCATCTTAGTGAAGAGTAACAATTCTAATTCTCAATTCATCGTCAGAATTATTTGCCATTAGGTGCCATGTTAAACATCCAGTAATCTATATGAGAAAATTGCACTGAAATCTAAAATTGTAACTGCTTTAATATAAGATACACAAATTATTATAGCCCTGCCAAGCAGACAAAAACATGAACATGATGAATAGTACATGTGGCTTTGCACGGTTACATGACATACAGCTGTTATCAATTAGGGTGTACTCACATTTGTTGCCAGCTATTTCGGCAATAACGGCAGTATGTGGAGTTACCTTTAGAGGACAGTAAATCTGTACTGCTATACAAGCTGCACACTGACTACTCAAATATATCAAAGTTTCAATTCTAAAGTATTAACCCTTTGTGAGATACTGTATAATTAATCCATTTAACTAAACAGGAACATTATTACTGATGCACCACACGCTAAACTCTAGCGCGCTCTGGACAGGTAAACAAAGACGATGCAGCAGAATGGAGGAACAGAATTTATTTAAGTATATATATTTTATTTAATTAAAAAAATAAAATAAAAAAACCCTTACACACTCACTTGCTGGTTAAATACTATATAATGTTTTCAGACACACTTTACACCCAGACATAAGATCTTAAACTCAAGGATTGCCCTAAGATGACCTCTTGGTTAGGCCACATATAAAATCCCAAGAATAGCACTTTTGGTGCATGAGCTTTAACCTGAATTATTGCTATTCTCTGCAAGCTGATTATTTCCTTATCAGGAGGGTTTACTGAAATATTTCACTAATCCCGTCTCTGTGATGTCATGGCAGCACAATCTCTGTTTTACCTAGCAAAATAAATCAAGAACCAAGAGCAGAGAGGCAAATGTGTCACCAAACAAATGTGCGATACTGCTGAAAGAGAGCTGCGATTTAGCCCCGGCGGGAAACCGCGGGTGACTGCAAAACAAACAAACCCTTTCATTTTAGGTAATCCAGAGTCGTATATCTCTCCCTGATTCCATCACATAACTTGCAAGGTCCATTTCAGCAGGCCTTCTCCTCTGCTCTCTCTTCATCTTGGACCAGATCCACATCTCACCGATTTTGCCCTGAGCGCCATGACATAACCCAGGGCATGGCAAAATAAACGGACCACACTAAATCCATGCAGTAAGTGAGCACTTATTTATACACACATATGCGTATATGGTCCCGTGCCATGTCTGGAAACAATTATAGCTAATTATGTTGACCTGTTTGTGCGAAATGAGCTTTCAAACAGAAAGATTTTTCACATTTGGAACTGGTGATGGCAGGGTCCCTGGCACAAGATGCTGGGAAATAATGTGTAATTACTCACAAGACCCGTCTCCCTGTGTGCCGCAAGCTGTCAGGAGTACAAGCCTGTAAATAGCCTTAGAAAACAAACACGGCCGTCTCTGTCACACGACAAAATCAGCACTTGCATTCAAAATGGAATCGAATTAGGATGCGTGCCTTCACTTGATATTACCGGCAATAAGGGAAGGAGAGAAACGGCAATTAAAAGGAGCCTTTTAAGCACCACAGCTGCTGTAATGAATTCTCTTCTATAGGAAATGATTTGAGTTTCATGAATAACGGCAGAGTAAATATTAACACGAGAAATGACTAAATGAAAATGGGCTATTTATACACTGGTATTTACTGAGCGCCATAAACACCACATTACATGTATTTCATCACAGGTTAATTCATTACCGCTTACAAGAATTCAAACCAGTTTTATTTTATTTTTCTGAAAGACACATCATGACACCTTAAACACTCAAGCTCAATGAGTCAGCTCCTCGTGATTCACCCGTGCACTAACGATTTTTACATCACACAAGCCTGTCAACTGTTTTTTTTCTTTGTTTTGTTTCCCTCCCCCCACTAAATACAAGTTTAAATGTCATAGAGCATGACAAAACCTCAAGCTGGTCCTTATCTAATAAATACTGCTTTATTGCTTAAAGTCAGCTCATCCACTTCCCTGTTCCTGGGCATACTTTGGAAGAGGTCTGAAACTGAAGTTACTTGAACTTTAACCATCGTACATTCCAGCAGATTACGTAAAATCTCAACTGAGTCAGTAAAGAAAACCACTGAAACCAAGTGCGTTGAAAAATATGCCATTCAGTCAGCAAGTGGCAGCCAGACAAGTGCTTATGTAAGCAAATCATGAGAAGAATCCATGTGAAAGAATTCTCAAAGGAAAAGATAAACACCTCTAAGTTATCTTTTGTATCGCATTTGTGATCTGCTAGTTGATAAAAAGTAATTCTGCTTGTGTACCCTTATGAAACATAAATGGGGTGTAAACCACGGCATTGAGATTTCCGTACCTCGACAGCGGCACCCCCTCTAGCTATGCTGACAAAAAGCAGAGGCCAGCCCAGTGGCCAAAAGGTTACCGCATTTAGGCTGGCCCAAGCCCCTGCACACAGCCCTCATTTCCTGTCCTGGACACTCTGCCCCTCTCATAAAGCTAATAAAGCCCGTGGTTGTGGTGGGAGGCTACTCACTGGCCACACGGTGGGGGTCAGAGGCTGGACTGGTGGCTGCTTCCCATTAGCCAGGTTTCTCCCCAGGTGTTGCTAATGGACCTGAGCAGTGCCTCTCCGGGAGCTCTCACAACCACTATGGAATGCCTGGAAATGATCAGCACCCAAAGCCCAAGCGGCACACACAATGCTAATGGGACCAAAATGAAGCACAGGAAGTATTTTTGATAATCTTGTTTGTGAAGCATGTGATGACAAAGTCCGGTCCGTGAAGCAAAGCCTACGAGGTCTGCAAATTTTTTTTTTTTTTTTTTTTATGTACAGCCGTAGAAATCCCTCTAATTTAATTTCTAATTTAAAACCTAAATGACTTAAAAACAAGAAGCCTAAAAACACATAACACACAACAATATTATTTTTATTATATAATATATACACACACACACACACACACACACACACACACACACACACACACACACACACACACACACACACACAAAAATAAAAACACTCAATACTTTTAATTGTATGGACAAAAATATTGTTGCATTGCATGATATTCATGAAATAAATATTTACTGAAATTGTTTTATATTTAATGTTATCTTTACCTTCAACATATTAAGAGATAATATAAAACATTAAAAATTTTACAAGTCCAACTTAAATCCTTATGTTTTCCTCCTTTTTTTTTTAGCTTTTCTATTTAAAATGTTATGCGCACAGAGAACCCAAATGTAATCATGCCCAATTGCTATTCAAATCATTAACCCTCCAATTATAAAAGAACAGCATTATGGTGTCTAAATTTCATTCTGAAGAATGTCAACATTGACTCCTTATTTTTTCACTCCTTTGCTAAATGCTTAATATATTCATGTTTGCAGAACATCCTGTTCCTGTGTTGATTAACTTTTTCCACCATTTATTTTATATATATATATATATATATATATATATATATATTTATTAATTACACACACACACACACACACACACACACACACACACACACACACACACACACACACACATACAAGGATACATACCAATACAAATTGGTAATGTATTAATGCATTACCTTCACAGCATGGAGTAATGGAAACTGACCACTAACAAAGATAAGCAATCAGCAGGCACCTTTGTAAATGATCTTCAACTGGCAGCTTCCTTAACCTGAGCTCTTTAAGAGGAACTTACACAAGCATATCTACCATTTATTCACTTCACTGACCAGCAATAAAAATCGTATGGCGGTAGTTATGCTTTTATTCAGGGAACGGTGCAATGATGCCAATTATAGACTGGCACAACACCCTTGCACCAGTCAAGATGAGGTACTGAGCAAGCAATCTCTGTCACCTCAACAATACTCTGAAACATGATAGCAGACGATAAATAATAAACACTCACCTGTGTTGCTCCACAGCTTCGTTGTCAGGCAGTTCAGCACCACACACATTGCAGCGCTCATTTTGCCCGCCACGCCCTTCAGGTTTCATGCCAGCTGCTAGCTCACCCAACTTGCTAAAGAACTCCCTCTGGATGAAGCTCTGTGGCAGGAGGCTGCTGTAGGCGCTAAAGTCCATGGACATTGCCAGAGCTGGAGACATGTGCAGGGTCGAGGCCATGGAGGCAGGCATGGAGAGCAAGGCTTCACTCTTATGGTTGGGTGGCAGGCCATAGAGAGAGGCCAGGTGTTTCTCAGTCATACCAGGCATACCTTCCAGGATCATGTGGCCAGCTTCAGATGGGTGTTCTCCTCCCCCATCTTCACGGACATACTGTAGCCCACGGGCGCTGGTGATTACGCTGCTTCTAGTGGGGGTACCGGGCCCATCACGGCTCTTGTCGCCATCGCTATTGCGGTCTCCATTGCTAGAGGTGCTTGACTCCATGGGTCTGGGACTCTCACGACCATTAGAGTCATCCACCTGCATCATCTCGGTTTTGATCTCTGGCATTATAGAGTGAGGGTTTCCCTGGAGGCCCTGCTCAATGCCTAGACCGTGCTGCATGCTACTCTGCAACAGTGACTGGCCAATGCTCATCAGGCTGTCCACTGCAGCTTTAGTTGGGCTCATTGTGGAGAGACCGAAGGAAGTGGAGACAGATGGGCTCTGATCCACAACGCTAGACAGTGCCAATGATTGCTGGGCAGCAGTTACGTAGTCACTGTCCTCCATGGAATGCTTCTTGGAGCCGGCAGTGCTCCTGCCATGCCTCCCTTTGTGCTCGTCATCCTCCTCGGTACCGCCATCGTTCATGTTGACCTCCGCATCGTTCTCGTCCGAAGACTGGATGGTCTCCAAGATCTTCAGGCATTGCTCCTCAAGATACTCTATCTCAAGTATCTCTGCTGCGTACAGCAGGTCATCCAAGTCTTCCACTTTTGCTTGGAGTGTGGCAGTGTAAGCATACTCAAGAATTTGTTGAAAGGTCTTTGGCGAGAGAAAGTCAAGGGTATAATGCTGGCTGTTGCGGTGGAAAAGGATCTCGAACATCTTGCTGGTGCATGCCAGCACAGTCCGGTGAGCGTGGAACTCCTGACTGTCCACCATGATGACCACATCACACAGCGTGCCGGCCAGGCGCATCTGATTGGCCTTGTGCAGCAGTGCAGAGGGGTGGTTGGGGTTCTGGAGCTGTATCATACCCATTTTAGTCAGATCCATAACGCCGTCGTAACCCACCAGGCCAATTCATGAGTCTCTCTCTTTCCACTCAGCAATCTGTTCAGTTATCTTTGTAAACAAGATAAGGTGAATCTAGAAAGAGAGAGAGAGAGAGAGAGAGAGAGAGAGAGAGAGAGAGAGAGAGAGAGAAAGAAAAAAAAGAGAAGCCTTTGTTAAATATAATCAGGAATGTGTATTACATGCCCTTCATTGTTCAGAGTAACAAATTACCCCGGCTGTTGTTTTGTAATTTAAAATTCAGATTCCGATTGACCAAACCTGTAAGATACACACAAACTCCAGTACCCGGGTTCAGTAAATGCCCACTCTCACCAGATCTAAATCTCACAGCATCACATCAAACCAAACTACTGTAAATTACTACCAAGACAACACAACCTTTGTGTTCCAGCGTGCAAATCACCACCTATACAGAGAAAAGAGATAGTCAGCCCCAAAGCGAAGCCTGAAAATGTTGCATTAGCGATAGGAAAACCCTGCCTGTGATCACGCTTTTGTTTTGGTGTTCGAAGCTTGTCTCACAAAGCCCATCAACAGCCGCCTGAAATGAAATGCCATCTTATTCAGTATTCGCATCACAGAGTGGGACAAGGAGCGGAGCATGGAGGGTGAGGCAAGCTGTTGCCAGGAACAGTTGGAACAGAGGATGTCACAAAAGCTCTGAGACTGAGTGGCAACAACGTGCCCACCTAAAGCTGCTTTTTAAAACGTTAAAGCATTAGCGAGCGCGGTGCAAAGAGCACAAAGCACCGGGTGAATTAAGGATGGCTTTAAAAGATAACGCAGAATGAATCCACATATAGGCAATAGGGGACAAGGTTTCTAAACAAAAAGAGGTGGTTTAGGTGTTTGTTTTTATTTTGAGGGAGTGAATTACGAATTAAGAAATACATTTTGTTTCTTTATGTTTGTGATAAATTTAACATCAGGTGTCCCCACATGTCAATAATAAATCATTTTCAACCAGATATAATGACTACAGAATTAGTCACACCAAATATTTCCACATATTGCATGTAAATATTGCTGTTTTCAAAAATAAATATATTAACTTTTTATATAATGTGTGGAAACCTTCACTTAAAGTCCAAGTGAAATCACTGTTAATGTTGGGCTCGTTAAGCCGCATCCAATCAGAAACAAGATTCAACAATTGCCCCCAAAAAATCTTGCAAAAATAATTATTTTTATTTCATTATTTCACCAGTCTGATGTACAAAATTTCCTTCATCAACTTATAAATTAGTGTCATTTAAGCAGGAGTGAGTGTCGCGTGCGCCCGTGCGGAAATCTGCAAAAGCACAAAACGTTTTTTTGTTTTTTTTGCCCAATTTGCAAAAGCAAATAAACACTAAATGAAATAACAATAACACATCATATCGTGCATGGTCTGGAGTGAACATCACAAACTGCACACCATCAAATCAGCAATGGGGGTGAAATAACAGTCAGTGCGATCGAGCAGGAGCGCAAAACGGATCCAGCGCGCGCGCAAGAAAGAAATAATAATACAAAAAAGAACCCTTAACATGCACGCGCATAAAACAAGCGGCGAAATAATCAGATGATAACCTTTGGAGTCCTAGGAAACACGTGAGTCTTATATCGGAGCAATTGTGATACCACCGAGTGTGCAAGGCGAATTAAAAGCACCCATGCAGCAGATCGACTGTGGAGTTTGTTTTTTGTTTTATAGACGCTCGCAGGTGATTCGGGTTTGAAGCGAAATGGCAGCTCGTGACTGTTACACGAGTGAGCGCACATTATGAAACGTGTAATCAATCAGTAGGAAACGCGTTCAATTAAGCAGAGCCAGTTGCCGAGCACGCATCGTAAGCATCCACCATGCAGGAAGGTCTGCCCGGGGTGTCCGGACGCGCTCTCGTGCCGAATTATTATTATTATTTATTTATTTTTTTGTTGACACGAAGTGGGGAATAAATAATGAATTATGTGCGAACAAACAAAAATGACTCGTGCAAGGTGTTAGTTATTAGGATGTGCGCGTGCAAAGATGAAGATGGAGTGAGCAGGGAGATCTTCCTAACAGTGTGAACATTATTGCAATCTGTGCTCGGGGAGGAAACGCCGGAGATGAGCACCGACTGTAACGTGCGTGATATGCATCAGGTGCTTCACTGACACGCGCTGCCACTTCGACTCCAAAAGCTCAACTTCCTCGCGCGTGCTTCGCTTCTCTTCTTTGCTCTCCGTTGCAACACACTGGCGCTTTAAACCGCGCGAGCGAGGAAGTTGAGCTCGAAAGCGTGTTTTGTAAGCAAACACGATACGTTTCGTCAATCACTGACGCCAACGACACTCCGACCTACATTAACCCCCCTGCCCTCTCCCAAAAACACACACAATATTTACTCCAGTGTTCCGGTAAGCCGGGACCATGCCGAGGCGCGGTGCCTGTCCCCTCCCGCCCTCCGCGTACTCACCTGCAGGTCGTTTGCACGCGCCGCTTCCGAACACGGCTCTTATGGAGGAGACTCGTGCGTACAGAGCGCAGTTCACAGTACCCGCTCTCGCGCGCACTGACTCCCCTCCGCGCGCGCCTCAGCAAATCAACGGCGCGGTGACGTCAGCGGCCGCGCGCCTTCATTAAGCGCCTCGCGCACGAGCGCTGCGAAAGCGAGACACCTAGGGGGGCTGCAGGGGGGCTGCAGAAATCAGGCCCAGAGACCTGGGGTCACACATCCAGCTATTACACGAATTATTATGAATAATAATTTATTATTATTATTAATATTATTATTATTAATAATTGAATTATTATTATTGCATTTTTTTTATTCACCCATTGTGTATTTGGTTTATAACACATTTTATAAATTTACACCAAAATGTATATCATTCATATATCATCATCCTTATCATCATCATCATCATTGGAATGATGCAGGATTTATAATAAATACAAAAATCAATTAATCAATCTATCTCTTTATCTATCTATCTTGTTTGGATTTTTGTGGAGGTGGCAGCTCAGTGGTTAAGGCTCTGGGTTGCTACTCAGAAGGTCAGAGTTCAAGCCCTGGCATCGTCAAGCTGCCACTGTCGGGCCCTTGAGCAAGGCCCTGAACCCTATCTACTCCAAGGGTGCTGTATCATGTGCTCTAATCCCAGTTTTCTGATCATCTGGGACATTTGAAGGGTGCAGTATGTATATAATATTTTTATTTTCTTCTTGCACTAGTCCTTGTGGTTGAATATACAAAGTAAAATTGTTAAGTAACTCCCTAAATGGCATGTAAATTATTGTAATGTGCTGTAGACTAAAATAATTGATTAAATAAATGTGTTTAAAAATGTGCCACATGCATAAAATATGTGCTGAGTAGAAATTAAGTTTAGGACGTTTCTTCTTTTTTCAAACCATTTAAGTTTCTAACTTTAGTTGTTTAAATTATTTTCCAGATATAGTACGTGTGCTGTAAAATCCTTTCACACCTGTTACATTTCTCTTCTCCTCACCCACCTGTACGCAGTGGCCCTCCGACAGAACTGGAATGAAAAGTCTCTAGTGTTGTTTTTCTGTTTAGCAGGCCTGGGAAAAGTTTTACCCAGCTTCCTGTCCATCTGTCTTATTCAGGGATAAAGAAAAAAAATCATGACTATAATCTGCACATAATCCCAAGAAATTTCCCCACTGTGGGACGAATAAAGGTATATCTTTAGCATGGATGAACAAGATGCCATAGGCAGTATGATTATTCTATACTGTAAGTGACTGTACGTGACTGGATGTCAGTGCAGTCATGGTTTTTAGCACTTCTTTATGTTTCAGGCACATCGAGGCACTGACAGATGCTCACAGTCATGTCTTTGTTAGTGTTTAGCCACACCAATGTAATGAGCTAACTAAGAGATGGAATATTCAATTTATTGCCAATTTCAGTACAAAGTGTATTTTAACTGTACAAGTAGACATGATGCTGATTCATATTTAGGAGCAATATGGATTATTAAAAGAAGGCTCTTGGCCCATAAATGGCATATCTGTTTGCTGTCCTTGTTTTTAATCCACCAGTGACTGATACTGTCCAGATGAGAATACATTTTGCTTTCACTGTCCCTCACTTTTTTGCTTCTTTTTTTTTGCACAATAGGCAGAAAAGTTGTGAGATGTGAGCCTAACCGTTTACTTTTGAGCTCCTACTCTGAAAAGACTCTTTTTTTGACACTCATATAATCCCACTGGTGCCCTGAGACTCAGGTTCTGCCTCCACGACCTCTGACCTCTACCTCTGACCTTGGCTGGATTTCCTCCTGTACAAAACCCCCTTCTTTGTAACCAGAAAGGATGCCATTTGCAAGCCGGTAAACACATACACGTAAAGGCTACCTTTAATGTTATTACATTAGGAACCTTTAGAGGTTGTCAGGATTAATGGTGGACACACAGTGGTTCCTGAAATATTAGATGAAAAAAAATGAGAGGAGAGAAAGCATTTAGAAAATGAAATCATATATTATAAAGAAAGTTGAACTCAATATGCAAATCCTAAGAACCTTGACATAGCCTTCAGGATACATATGAGGTATTTTTTTTAACATATATACTCATAGTCCACTGAAAAACTATTCTTGTATTCCAATTGATTGCTGCTTTTGCTTCTTGTTACGTTAATAATAAGCAGAGAGCTACTGTCCCATAATCTGATGGAAATGTAAACCTTACCATGACATTGCTTCCAGTTCTTTCAGCATTGAACAAGTTACACAGTGTTTAAAGGAAAAATGCTTTCATTACTAAACAGAAATATTTCCTTCCATCAAGGCAACTGTTAATTGTGTTTTTACCACAATGTTTGTGAATTCTCCGGTGTGATTGGTGGTGGTGGATGGTGTTGCCAGTGTATCATTTACTATATACAGAAACTCTAACAGTAGTGCTGACTGTGATTCAAATCACAGGTTAATATGTGTGTGTGCTTGTTCTACTATATTAGCATTTATGTTTTATTTTACTCAGGGAATTGTATAATGGACACTTCACATAAATAGATGGTTTTCTGTAAAGAATCTTATGCTTAGCATTTTTTGGAAGCTAGGCAGTCAGAGGTGAAGCTGTTTCTTTATGCTTTCAAACACAAGAAAATCTTCAGGAAATAGGGCTTTTTTTTCCAGGAGCATGACTGCATCTCAATAACTTTAAGAGAGATAAAAAGGAATGTCTAGTAACAGAATGACTCTTTATAGCAGCCAAACAGGATGATTAACTTGTTTTACGGACATTCCACTGCAATAGCAATACATTCAACTTAAAATTGGTAAAAATACAATATGAAAAATAAATTGTTAGTCAAATTGGGAGGTATTACAGGAATAAAGCACTTTTTCCCCCCGATATGCTTGAGTTTCATCACACCAGCCACTAGTTGATAGTTTTCTTATAGCAGCACACCCCAATGTGTTTTATTCCTCACATAATTACTTCACCCTGCCTTTTTTATGTTTATGTTTAGAATCTCAGGAAAGGGTGATTTTTAATGAAATTACAATACCCTTTGGAACTTTAAATCAAGCTCAGATTGGCCCACCCAACATGTGACATCTGAATGAAACCAGACGTTCTCTACTCCAGCACTGGAAGAGAAGAATGGCCACAGTTCTTATTGTTAATGGGTTGAAATGGTAATGTTGACTGAGCAGTTTTATTTACTGAGTGTGTATTACCTCCAACTGCACCCCCCTTCCCCCCATTTCTCTCTCTTTACACACACACACACACACACACACACACACACACACACACACTTTGCCTATGCCTGTTTGGTCAGATGCCAAGGTGATCTCCTGATCAATACAGATCTGGTATCAGCAAGCAGGGGGGAGAGGAGCTGCCTCATTAACCCTGCCGCTTCCAGGTAACAAAAGTCTCCTAATCAGAGGTAGCTGACCCTACAATGGAGCAACACCTTGGACATTATGAGCCGCAAATACCAGTTACCAATTAAGTCTCTTATTAATCTGTAAGAGAAAAAAAAAAGAAGGATGTAATTATCCAGTAGGTCTAATTACACCTCTTAGCTCACCTTGTGAATATACAACCTGCTATTAGATTTAATGTGTCATAATGTGTTTCAGAGCCGCTTGATGAGAGGAAAGGTTGCTAAGTTCTCTGTAAATCTGAATCAATGCGCTCCAGTCAGGGAACGCTCGGAGGAATTCCAAATCCTCTGCAGAAGGAGGAGGTGGTAAAGGTGGTGGTGGTGGTGGAGGGGCAGGGCCACTTCGGTGATTGATGTGTCTGTATTTGTGCTTTGTTATTTGTGTCCTTCTAATGGACTGCAGATGCGAATGGTCTTGGTGCAACAGCTAATTGCCCATGTTTAGAACTGGAAAATAAACTGGAAAGACACAGTGATGTTGAACAGACAAAGTTATTTAAACCATGTAAAGAAAGCGAACAAGTGGTTTTTGTTTACAGGGCTCTCTCACTTTTTTTTTTTCCATCTCACTTTATGAATCCCAAAAGATTTCCAGAAAGTGTGAGAGAAAAAGAGTCCATTCCATTACTAAATGTTATTATCTAATCTTTAATCTTGCATCCTTCTTCATCTGATCCTTATAGCTCTTAGGATCACAATGCAGAGTTTACTGGAGAGATCACCTCAGTGTTTTTTCTCATTATTTGCTCATTAATCATTCAGATAAAGGCCTTTCGAAATACTTGATGTATTGCCTGAAATATTTGCATTTGAACAGATCATTTAGCATTCAACTAAAGTTTGTTAAAGATTATCAAAGAACCTATATTAATTAACAACATACCTAAAACAATACTGGATTATTTCATGAATTCAGTGTGTAATGCTACACAAACTTTCTGTAATTAAAATGAGAATTTCACCTATATTTTATATATAGATGTAAAATGTTCATCTTTCGTTATACAATAATAATTAAAAGAAAGATGTAACTAAAAAAAAAAAAAAAAAACAGGGTTGACATCATAGCCACAGCATGTTTATAATTTCATGCATAACAAAATATAAAAGAAGTGTAAAATATGTAAAGTATGAAAAGAAAATTCATGGCAAGGTTTTTTTTTTTCCCCATTTTCTTACGCTACCTTTCTTTTATACTAATGCTCAGACTAAACCTAGTAATTTGCATTTTAAATTGTCAGACAATGCACATTTTTATAAATAATATAATACAGTTTACATGTGATTTAGAGGTATAGATATGCTGTATTTGGTGCATTAAATAAATAGAAAATAAATTGAATAAAATTGCATAAACATTGCATTTGTCATAATCATAATAAAAATAAAAAAAATAGTGCATGCAAATACATTCTTTCCCTATATTTTTCTTACAAAAAAGTAAACCAGAAATTTTTCAATGTAATATAAAATATCAAATATGTTACCTTGAGCGTTTGTACATTCCTTTATCAGTTTTGTAGTGGAGCTACAGGTGTTAAAGAGACTTACACATTTATACCATTTCTACATAAGAATTGTATACTATAGTAGTCTGTATTAAATATAATCAATTAAACTTAAAATAACACTCAAATAAAAATTTTATAATTAGGCATGCTATGCTAGATGCTAAACTAGCAGCTCCTTAATGTTTTCCCATAAATCAAATCTATAATTGAAAATCATACATTTTATTGGCTAATTACATTTACTTAATTCAAATTAAGAGAATGTTGTCTCAAATAATTTAGCAAAGGTTTCACTTCACATGCCCAAAAATTTTTTTATTTAAAGTATGTCAAGCTTTATGTAAATCATAAAAATAAAGCAAATAAAGTGAAAAATTAATGTAACATAGACATAGAATACATACCTTAATGTTATGTAGGTTTTTGCACGTATTATTGCAGTTATTCCAGCTGCCTAGTTCAGTGCACCATGTCAAATGAGAAAAGATACCATAGACCATATACCATAATTATTTAGTTTTATTTTTAAGCTGCAAAATATGTAAGTACATTTGAATTGAACAATAAATAAAAAAATAGTGACCATCTTTGTCTCATTTTAGATCACTGATAATGCAAACATATGGCTGTATTGTTTTAGATTGTTTAACTGTATGTAGCAGTGAGCTCTAATGTAATTAAAATGACTTGTTTCTATGTTTTCATTGTATTATAAGTTTTACCGATCTATAAAACTGGATTGTTTAAATAGATTACAGACTAATGTTTTTAGTAATTTTTTTCTAAATATTATGAAATCATAAATAAGGGAAACCATGCCAAATTTTAATATAATACAGTTTGGTCTAATGCAACATTTACTTTTGGCCTACAACCCTCAGTAAAATAGATTTTTGGCCTTTCATAGGAAAAGGTTTAGGGACTTTTGGTCTAGTTGTATTGTCTGTGTCCATGGTGAGCTTAGATTTCTGGTCTTGGTTGACAGAAGTGGAACCTGGTATGATCTTCTGCTCTTATTGCAAAGCATGGTTCTGAGGTAATGTAAACTTCTTGTCAGCTTAAAACAGTTTTCCCACTCTTCTCTCTCATCAGGGCATTTGTACCTATAGATCTGAAGCATGTTGGCAGGTTTTTATTTTTACACCGATTGGTGCAAACACAAGATGCAGTCCTGCAGGAAAGTTACAGATCAAACCACTTTCTCTGGGACTAACAACCTGCCACAGTCAAATTTCCAAAGATCACATTTACCTTATTCAGATGTTTGATGTAAACTAAAGCTCTTGACATGAATTCATATTTTGCATTGCTGTGAAGATTCAGACATGCAGATTTTACAGTGCTCAACTAGCAGCTAAGCTTCCTCATTTTTTAACTTCATAGCTCAATATAAATCCTACAATTTTTTTTTTTTCGATGATAGACTCATGATGAGGAGGAAGTAATTTTTGCTGAATTGTCACCTTATGTGGCCAAAGCAGACTTTATAAAAAGTTTTTTGTACTGCTTGTGCTGGCCTTGTAGTGTGTATTTACTCATTAGATCAGATTAACTAGCTAATTAAGTAAATATATATTTATTTGATCTCCAGATCCAGATCTGAATTCACATAATTTTACGACCACATGATAGGCTAATTAGATGACTGAATTTATTATTTAAATAAAGTAGCTTGTGAGTATATACCATACTAGTATCCGAATAGTCAAACCATTCTTTGTGCTATACACTAAAGACATTTGGGGTTTGAGATTAAACATGTATATGTGACAATATATCAGAATTTCTGTTCGTAAAATTTACATCTAAATAGGTAAAAACTATAGAACATCATACCTTTGGTGGCAGACTGATCTGATCTTCAAGAGGGCACAGGTATTAAAAGTCAAGTCAAGAGGCTTTTATTTTCATTTCTAACATTCACAATGGTACACAGTACACAGTGAAAATGTTCCTCCAGAACCCTGGTGCTACACTAAGCAAGATTGAGCTACATCACACAACATAGAGCTACATAAAGTGCATCGAGTGCAACTGGGAGCAAACAGACAACACAAGACAGTGTGGGACATATATACATAACACAAAATAGCGCCAACCAGTAAACCTACTATATACTTTGAATATAGAGTACTGTGCAAAGAGGACAAGACTATGAATTAGAGTATATGTAAACAAACACAGCAGTTGAGAGGTGCAAAAACAGCATGCAAACAGTATAATATGGTTAAGTATAAATAATAAATAAATAGTGGTGGAATGAATTGAGATGAGTAATGAGTGTGTGTTCAGTTCAGGTTGTACAGTTCAGTAACACACAGTTGTGTTTGAGTTTCAGTTTAGTTCTGTGTATTGAAAAGCCTGATGGTTCGCGAGGGAAAGCTGTTGCACAGTCTGGATGTGATGGCCCAAATGCTTCGGAACCGCTTTTCTGATGGCAGGAGGGTGAAGAGTGTGTGTGTGTGGGGTCGTCCACAATGCTGTTGGCTTTGCAGATGCAGTGTGTGTGGTGGAAATGTCTATGATGAAGGGGAGAGAAACTCTAATGATCTTCTCAGCTGTCCTCAAGATCCTCTTTAGTGTCTTGCGATCAGAAACGGTGCAGTTCCTAAACCAGGCAGTGATGGAGCTGCTCAAGATCCTCTTCGATGGTCTCTCGGTAGAACATGGTCTGGATTAGGGGAGGAAGATGAGCTTTCCTCAGCCTTCTCTGGAAGTAGAGATGCTGCTGGGCTTTCTTGGTGATGGAGCTTCTATGGAGCTGGTGTTGAGTGACCAAGTGAGGTTATCGCCAAATGAACAACAAGGAACTTGGTGCTCTTGACGATCTCCACTGAGGATCCATTGATGATAAGTGGTGAATGGCCGCTCTGTGCTCTTCTGAAATCCACAATTATCTCTTTGGTTTTGTCAATGTTCAGAGACAGGTTGTTGGCTCTACACCAGGCTGTTAAGTGTTCCACCTCCTCTTTGTATGCTGACTCATCATTCTTGCTGGTGAGACCCACCATGGTCATGTCATCGGCGAACTTGACGATGTTGTTTGAGCGGTGCATTGTTACACAGATGTGAGTCAGCAGAGTGAACAGCAGTGGGCTGAGCACACAGCCCTAAAGGGCCCCAGTGCTCAGTGTGGTGGTGCTGAAGATGCTGTTTTTGATCCGGACTGACTGAGATTGCAGAGGTGTTCAGGCCCAGTAGGCTCAGCTTATCGATCAGATGCTGAGGGATGATTGTGTTGAATGCTGAGCGTAAGTCCATGAACAGCATTCGTACGTACGTGTCCTTGTTGTCTTGATGGGTGAGGGCCAGATGGAGGGTTGTGGGGACGGCATCGTCTGTGGAACGGTTTGGATGATATGCAAACTGCATGGGGTCCAGTGAGGGTGGAAGCTGGGTCTTGATGTGCCTCATGAAAGAACTTCATCACAATGGTGTGAGTATGAGGGGACGATAGGCATTGAGGCAGGAGACCAAAGACTTCAGAACAGGGACGATGGTCGTTGCCTTGAGGCACGTAGGAACAACGTTGCTGCTTAGGGAGATGTTGAAGATGTTAGTAAAGACATCCGCTAGCTGTTCTGCACATTTCCTAAGCACTCCGACAGGAATGTTGTTTGGTAGGAGGGGGGTAGTCTTTATCGCCTCCCTGTCATTCTGTACCTTAAACCGGGCATAGAAGTAGTTCAGCGCATCTGGGAGGAAGGCATATCCAAACCATCTCAATCAGGCCTCTCTTACTTTGTCCCAAAAACGTCCTACATGCGCTGTCCTTCTAATAAACGTATTTCTAATCCTTTCCAACCTCATTGCTCCCAATGAAAGCTCAACATCGTCAGCTCTGCTGCCTCCACCTCCACCTCCTGTCTTTTACTCAGCCCCACTGTCTCTAAACCATACAACATAGCAGGTCTCACCACAGTCCTATAAACTTTACCTTTCACTCTTGCAGATACCCTTCTATCACAAATCACTCCTGCCACTCTTCTGCACTAACTCCACCCTGCCTGCACTCTTTTCACTTCTCTAACACACTCCCCATTACATTACACTATTGATCCCAGGTACCTAAACTCCTCCACATTCTCCACCTCTTCTCCCTGCAACCGCACCACACCACTGCCCTCCCTCTTATTCACACACATTTACTCTGTTTTACTCCTACTGACTTTCATTCCCCTTCTCTCCAGCATGTACCTCTTCCTCTCCAGGCTCTTCTCAACCTGCTCCCTACTCTCACCACAAATCACAATATCATCCGCAAACATCATAGTCAACGAAAACCTCTGTCTGACCTTGTCCGTCAACCTGTCCATCTACAAACCACTGCAAACAAGAAAGGGCTCAGAGCTGATTATTGATGCTGTCCAACCTTTACCTTAAACCAGTCTGTCGTTTCTACTGCACACTTCAGTGCTGTTACACGGTCCTCATACATGTCCTGCACCACCCTCACATACTTCTCTGACACACCTGACTTCCTCATTTAATACCACAACTCCTCTCCCCGCACCCTGTGCCACAAACACACAATGCAACTCCTTCTGACCGTCTCTATTCTTCTCCATCAATATTCTCAAAGCAAATAATGCTTATGTAGTGCTCTTCCTGGTCACCTCTTCCCTCAGCCTTGTTTCCTCTACTCTTTCCCTATAACTTCATGGTGTGACTGATCAACTTTATTCCCTGTAGTTACTGCAGGTCTGCACATCTCCCTTATTCCTAAAAAACTCCTTAATTCATCAGGCATCCTCTCACCTTCCAACATTTTGTTGAACAATCCTGTTAAAAACTGCACTGCTCTCTCTCCTAAACATATCCATGCTTCTACTGGTATGTAATCTGGTCCAACCAACTTTCCACTCTTCATCCTCTTAATTGCTGCTCTCACTTTCTCCTTACTAATCCCATGCAATTCCTGCATCACCATCTCCACATTATCCAACCTTCTCTCTCTCTTTCATTTTCCTCATTCATCAGCTGCTCAGAATACTCCCTCCCTCTCAACACATTTCCATCTCCAACTTTTATTGCTCTAACTTGCAGCACATCCTTCCCAGGCCTGGCCAATCGGTACAAATCCTTTTCTCTGTCCTTAGTATCTAACTTCTCATACAGCTCTTTATATGCCTTTTCCTTTGCTTTACCACATCCCTCTTTACCTGCTGCTGCATCACCTTGTATTCCTGCCCTCTCATCTCTCTGCTGATCCCAATTCTGTTTTGCCAAACTCTTTCTCCTTATGCTTTCCTGCCCTTCCTCATTCCACAACTACGCCTCTTTGTCTTCCTTTTTATTCCCAGAAGTCACACCAAGTACCTTCCGAGTTGTCTCCCTTATCACTTCTGCAGTAGTTGCCCAATCATCCAGCACCTCTTCACCACCGAGCCCCTGTATAACCTTATTCCTGAACCTCACACTACAGTCTTCCTCCTTCAGTTTCTACCATCTTATTCATTATTCAGTCCTCACTCTCCTCCTCTTCTTTTTCACCTTCTTTTTCAGCCATCCTACAGACCATCATCTGATGCTGTCTAGTTACACTGTCCCCTGCCAACATATTACAGTCTCCAATCTCCTTCAGGTTTCATTTCCTACATAGAATATAGTCCACCTGTGTGCACCTTCCTCCACTCTTATACGTCACCCTATGCTCCTCATTCTTCTTGAAATATGTTTTCACACTGCAATTTCCATCCTTTTAGCAAAATCTACCACCACCTGCCCTTCCACATTCCTCTCCCTAAGACCATACCTACCCATCACCTCCTCATCACCTCTTTTCCCTTTACCAACATAGTCATTGAAGTCTGCTCCAATCACCAATCATTCATTCCTAGATACACCTTCTACCACTTCATCTAACTCACTCCAGAATTTTTCCTACTCCTCCATCTCACAACCCACTTGTGGAGCATAAGGACTGATGATATTTATTACCTTCAACTTCCAGCTTCATGTTTATCATTCTATCAGAAACCCTCTTCACCTCCACCACACTCTTATTGTACTCTTCTTTCAGAATCACCCCTACACCATGATAGAACAGTTTAAACCCATCTGCAATCTTCATGGCCTTACTCCCCTTATACTTGTTCTCCTGAACACACAAATGTATACATTTCTCTGTACCATCAGATCAGCTACCTCTCTCTTTACCAGTCATAGTACCAGCATTTAAAGTGCCCACCCTAACCTCCACTCTCCTACACTTCTCCTTTGAATGCTGTCTCTGTAGACATCTTCCTCCTCTCCTTCTCCTCCTTCGCCCAAAAGTAGCTCAATTTCCACCGGTACCCTGTTGGCTAACGATACCTGTGGTGGTCGTTGGTAACCCGGGCCTCGACCGATCTAGTATGAAAGTCTTATTCGTGATCCGCGTATTTGATGATGATGTTTTATGCTGAATGCCCTTCCTAACGCAACCCTCCGCATTTATCCGGGATTGGGACCTGCACTAAGAGTGTACTGGCTTGTGCGACCCTAATGGAGGCATCGATGGTTTCCAAAAAGAATTTTAAAATTGGTCAGATTTGACTGACCACAGAGCAGTTTTCCACTTTGCTTCAGTCTATTTTAAATTACCTTGGCCCATTAAAGACATAGCATTTATAGACCATGTTCGCATATGACTTGACCTGCATTTATGGATAATGTAGCGGTCTGTGTTTACAGTCAGTGATTTCTAAAGGTGTTCAGAACCCATGCAGTGATTTCCATTACAGAATCATACCTGCTTTTTATGCACTGTCGCCTGACAGGCAAAGGATTATGAGCATCTAGTATTGATTTTCGCAATTGTCCCTTGTGCACAAAGATTTTTCCAGATTTTCTAAATCTTTTAATGATTTTGAATCTTCTTTCTCATTCTGATATTATGAGATATTTAAAGTCTTTGTAATTTTATGTTGAGGAACATGAATTGTTTCACACATTTGTAGACACATTTTTTATACAGATTGGTGAACCTCTGCCCAGCTTTCTACTCCTTCTAAAAGACTCTGCCTTTATAACTAAATAAAATGGTAGTGGTACCATCTCTTTATAATAAACAATTTTACCAGTGAAACACAATTTTCCATCAGTTGTGAAAGCAGAGTGCATAAGGTTTTTTTCAATTATTTATAATAATACATTTACTTGCCATTTTATACAATGAATTAATCAAATTTGATACAAATTTTATTCAAATTTCATTTTATCCATTTAATTACATTTTCTTTCAGTTGAATTCAATTATTTGTACTTATTAAAATTACCAATTAGCTACCTAATAAAAGCTGTGCTAACTGAAAGAAAGAGGATCTTGAAGAGTCTTGTGACAGTGGAGAGAAATTTTTACTAATTAAATATAATACTTTATCTTTGCTTTTAGTTTTACTTTTAGAAATTAGACATTATTAAAGTCATCTTTTTAGGACACTATTGCACAAAATATATCCTCTTTTTATACATGTCCATGTAAATGTTGTCCCATCTGGATGAGTAGTAAATAGTTACTTTGAGCAGGCTGTGTTGTATAGGTGCAGTTCCAGATAACAAGCTGCTGGGAGGTGCTGCTTTGTAAAGATGCAGGAAAGGCCCCTAAACTACAAACAGCCCTAATGAATACTAGTGCTTTTAAAAGGCACTTCCCTGCAGTTTCTATTGGGTGGAAATTTTTATAAACTTTCTTTTAAGCCTGAGTCAGCTTGGAGAGACTATTGTCTTCCCCCGTCGAACGGCACCCGGACACTCAATACAGTTTAAACAAAGGCTACGATGATTAACGACAGGGCTGTCAAACAAACAGTGCTGAGTTAGGCTTTCACTCACAGAAACCCTGGGACCCAAAAAACAACACACTCTGGCTTCAAATCAGACAGGTGAAATACAGCTGAGGTGATAGCACTCTTTAAATATTTAGCAGGCAGCTGTGAATGTGTTTTATGTGCTAAATGCAGCAGTGAAATACACTTAAGGCAATAATAATAAAAAAAAAAAAAAAAATCCTAAACGAGGATTTACTGAATCGGTGCCATGACCACCCCGAGACACGTTTACAAACAGAGTAAACATTCGTTTCATTTTTATAAAAACAGGACATTTAGTGTTTGCATTCTTACAGCAAAGAGATTGTTTGAAAGCCTGTTTTGGTTGCAATAAGAAAAGCTAAATGATTTTTAACCAAGGTTGATGCATAGTAATAAGCTTGTAGTGGTTTTGTGAGAAATGTGATTTTTAAAATGACACACTCTGCTTTTTCACTTGAATGAAACAGTTTGGTCAAAAATATATAAAACTGCTTTTTTAGTTAAACGTCTTATACAATTAACAATGCCAGGAAACTTAACTCAAACATTTATTTTGTCTAAGCTAAAAATTTGATTTTAAAAATCTTTTCAGCACATACTGTATATTGATATATATTGGTTTCTTATGTGCAAATAATATCAGTGCACCATCATGGCCCAATCACTACCTATATTTCAGTAAATTTACACAAGTACTATACAACCTGTTTGGGACGTATCAGTTATAGGGCATAGAATAACTGATTCACATTCTCGATTGCTTTTAGGCAGACAGGCAGACAAGCAGACAGGAAAACACGGTTGTGTGCATTACCCAATATACAAAATATTTTACATCTTAAATTTTGTTTTTATTAGGTGTTTACCAACCATGTGTTTACCAAGCTAATGAAGTTTAAAGGTAACCTTAATGGAAGGTACCCTTCAGCTTGAAAATTTAAACTACGGTAGTTGTTAGTTGTTCAGTTATAAATGGTAAATAAATACAATGTGTTCCAAAATAATTGTCAATTCACTGTCAAAAAAAAGTTAATACATTATATAAATTATATACTCTGTGTATATGTGTGTGTTTATATATATATATATATATATATATATATATATATATATATATATATATATATATATATATATATATATATATACTGTATGAAAGAAAGCTTAAAAGAAAATAACTTTTATTATTATTATTTCAACAAAAACCCATAAAGAAGATTAAAAATGAGCAACTGATATTGTACACGTTCAGTATTGTGATATATTGTAAAACATTCCAGCAAGTGGACCTCACTAAAGTTTGATCTTGGTTACAGCTCTGGTTGGGGGAATTAGTTGGGAACTTGTCCTCCATATGGACTAATGAAATGTCCCAGAGTGTGTTTCCCTGCGAAACAGTAGGTGTGTAGGAGGGGTTCTGGGTTTCTGTGGAGATCCAAAGCATCCCGCTGACCCACACTGGTGCACCTCTGCTGACCAGCGCATTACAGAGCACTACACAGCTGCCTTCCATTCAGCAGAAGAAAAGAACTGTTTTTTTCTCCCTTCTCTCTCTCTCTCTGTCTTCTTGTGTCTGAGTGTAAGACCCCAGCTGTCCCCAATGGAGCAGAATTCCAACCTTCCCTCCAAAAACACACTCTCTCTCTCTTACGCTCTCTCTCTGTCCCTGCCCCCATTGTCCATCCGGGAGCATAGTGCTTAACCACTGGACCGGGCGCAAACAACAAAGTAATCATATTACAGTGTCCCTGGGGAAAAAGGGACAGCTATCTGCAGGGAATCTCCTGCGGCTTAATCCCTGCAAGACCGCAGCTTTTCTTCTCCAGGGCCAAGCCCACCTTTTCACAGCAGCTCCGGAGGCACAGTTCTTTAACCGCTCTTGGATATCGACTCTGCAGCTATACTCCTGCAGCCCCCTGTAAATGCCACCGACTGGGGACAGTGAGGGGGCTAACATTATATTGGCAATGTATTTAGAAGTCACATACACACACACACAGTGTGCATCGTCTGCCTCTGCTTTTCTCATTTGTTCTGTTTTATTTCAGTCCTTTCATTACCTCACCTTCATTCCCTATTCCACCGTACCTCATTTTTTTCCCCTTTACTTCTTATGACCGCAGATACGATTGCAGCTTTTTATCAATTATTAATACGGCACGATAAATCACCTCTAATTAAACACGTTCGCCGGCCGGGTGTGTAGATTTACCACCCCGGATCCTCATCCAGCCACATTAATAGCAGCCTGGTGCACATGAATGATGCACTATAAACACAAGTCTCAATCGAGTCAATGCAGCAGCGGGGTCTCTCTAGAGAATGAATCACTCGGTAGTATGTTTGAGTGTAAATAATCACGGTAATGCCTATGTACATTTACACCCTTATGAATATTCCCAGTATTTTTAAAGTGCAGCATAGTAAACCTCAATTAAAAGCTCTCTCTGGCTTTCATTTTGGAGGCTCTGTCCAGCTCGGTTTGTTTAATCTCACAAGCCTTACACTTCTTTTTCACTACTCTCTCTGGTAGAAGAGGTGAATGATTGACATGGCAAATTTTTCAATCCATTTACAATAATTCTTGGAAAAGCACAAAACAGCGTAGGGGCTGAACAAAAGTCAAAAGTTTTGGCACCTCCAAAGATCAATTTTTTTTTTTACAATTTTTGTGTAAAAAAATAATAAAAAATAAAAATACGTATTCGTTTTCAGACCCTAAAAATAGTCTCCAAATGAGTGTTCTACTAAAGGCAGGTGCACTTGGAGGGTAAAGCAATTAAGCTGATAGATAAAATCAGCCATGCTAGAATTAATTAACATTTTTTGGCCTTTTCTAATTAGAATCTCTAAACATTTGGCAATAAACATTTTTCTATTCACTTATTTTTTTGTTTCTTAAGTATTTCAACCCAGGTCATTTAAAGAATCTTAGAGGGTGAAAGTATTTTGAATGCATTCACATTTAATTTGGATTTCCTATTTCTGGCTACAATCAACCAAATGAAAAATTGTAAACTATTTCATTTATACATTTCAAGCATTCATTCCAAAAATAAGCAAAATTATCGGAATTAAAAATAATTTCATAATATAATAAGAAATATTTTATATATTCACCCATATTAAAGCTATTTTGATATCTAAGGTATAATATTTTTTATTGTATATGACTGGCAGTATTCAGAGATTTGGAAAACTTTTTTATCCTTACATAGTAACTTACAACAAAACACAATTGACACAGAATTCAATCTATGCACAGACCTCAGCTGATTAGTGATACAGGTTATCTTTAGTCCCTGTTTGGATTTAAACTGACATCCTGTTGCTCACTGACTAATTCATTAATTGACTATAAAAATGAACAAACACAGTATAGTAATATTACAAACAGTTTCTTTTCTGCAATGGGAATAATTAAAACAAGACGGTGGGGTAAAGTACAGAAAGGTCAAGGCGCTCTCGTTTAAGAGTTGCACCTGCAGAGCTACAGATGAAAGCGGCTAATATAACCAGCAGCTGGCCTGATGTGTCAACAGCAAGGGCAGATTTAAAAAAGGGAAATTTTAAATGTGTTGTATTTTTTCTTACAGTTCAAGCACAGTTTAAATGCATATGTGAAGAATGCTATCAAAGCCAAGCTTATGATATGTAACTCTGCAGGGTCTTTCTATAAATACAGATAAAACAACAGATATACTACATAGGCAAAAGCACTAGGACGCCTGAATTTTCCAGTCATATGTGGTTTTTCTCCAAACTGTTGGATACCACAAAATTGGAGACAAACAATTG